>NW_027141968.1:0-143017 GCF_036365525.1 Heterodontus francisci
TTGAATGGGATTCTGTGCTAATTAGGTCTCGGAGGCTGTGGATCTACATTGTTATGTACGCCAGACTGGGTAAGGATGGCAGATTTGCTTCCCTAAATAACATTAGGGAGTCAGATTGGCTTTGAAGTCAATCCCATAATTTCTGGATTGCCAGGACCAGCTTTATACTCCAGATTTATTAATAAACAGAATTTGAATTCCCCAGCTACAGTGGTGGAATTTGAACGCTCGGATTGGATGCCTGTTTTGGAGGGCCGACACACACACTGGGTTGTGACCACAGGCCGCGTGGGTTTCAGTTTCCCCATCGGACCATTGTAGGGCTGGCCAGTTAGTGGCCGGTGGGGGGTGTGCTTGCAGTCCAATCAAAGCCGGCGGATCGGACCCCCAAGGCTGAAAAATCAATGGGAAAGTAGCCTTTTCATTCCGAAAGATGGTGATTCTGGAATTGCTGCACTCCCTCAGTGGAGTAGACATTTGTGCTCAAGGGCAAGAGTGGGGATTTGGAGCCAGAACCTTCTGTTCGAGGATTTACGGTGCTGACCACCAAGACGTGACTGAAATCAGGACCTCACCTCCACCCACCCCTTCTTCCCTGCAAATCTGGCAGCAGTCTGTCCGGAACGAAAAACACGACACAGACACGAGGCGATGATAAAAGCGGCGGCTTTTATTGGCATGATTCAGTCAGCTGAGGGTCAGGTGGTCAGGGGGCCTGTGCTGACAACCAAAGCCTGAATTAAAGTTAGCATCCGTGGGAGCACTGTAAGGGTCGCACAGCTGTATTCATTCTCTGGCGCTGAGCTCAACTGTCATGGGAGAACGTGCAGCACTTGTACAGCCAGAAGCACCTGCCAGGAATCCAGGTCTCGCTGTTGCGACATGTCGCCAGTCTGCATGTTCCTCCAATCTGGGTGCATCCCAACAGCAAGCCTGCAATCCATGAAAGGAGGAGTTAGTTGATCAATTGTTCTGCTTGGGAATAGAGGGGGAAGGGCAGGGCGTAGACAAACTGAGTCTGTCCGGGTCACAGTCACGCTGGTGAGAGTGTAGAAGAACATAGTATTTCAAGGGTAGAAGCAGGGCTTTTGGCTCATCTGCTCCGTGCTGGCGTTTCTGCTCCACATGAGCCTTCTTCCAACATTCTCTCTGTCTCCCCACCCACCCACCACTCCCCTCCCCGATCGTCGTATCCTTCTATTTCTTTATCCCTCATGTATTTATCCAATTTCGCCCTTCAAAACATCGATAATATTTACCTCAAACACTCCCTGTGGTAACGAGTTACACATTCTTACCCCTCTCCGGGGAAGGAGTCTGTCACTGGAGTTATCATTGACAGTTTTATTTTTATGTCTCCCTGATTCTGGTCTTGCCCACAAGTTTTAATATGCCTCGAGAGCCTTCGTGCCCCTCTTCCCCCCCCCCCAGCTCTGTAAACCCCTGCAGCCCCTACAACCCTCCCTATCTATGTACCCTCCTGCTGCCTCTACAACCTTTCTTATCTCTGTAATCTCCTCCAGCCCCTGAAACCACACTTATCTCCGCACTCCTCTCACTCTGGCCCCTTATGCATGCTCCAATTTTGATCTGTCCACCAGTTCAGGTAGAGTGTGCAGTTCTGGGCACCAGGTAACAAGCAAGAACTGCGAGTCTGAAAGAGCGAAAAGGATTTACAAGGATAATACCAGAACTGAGAGCTTAGAACTATCAGGAAAAATTGAACATGCCGGGGCTGTTTTCTCGAGAAAAGAGGAATCTGTATGGTGACCTGATAGATGTCTTTAAGATTATGAACGTGCCAGCACAGGGAGTGTTTCAGGTGCATTGTAACAATGTATTTAAGTAGGATGCTGGTTAAACACATGAGGAAGAACGGGATAGAAGGATAGGTGATGGGAGGTGATGTAGAGGGGGTGGGATGATGATCATCTGTGGTAGCAATATCAGCAAGGGGCAGATGGGCTGAATGTCCTGCAAATACTATTTACTTCTCCACTCTTCCCTCCATGAATGTAACCCTGAAGACACAGCTTGACTACGCCCTGCTCTTTTACCACACAGAGCAATGGATCAATTAACTCGTCCTTTCCTGGCTTGACAGCTTGCTGACCGGATGCACCCATATTGGTGGAATGTGCAGACTGGGGGCGTGTCGCAGCAACGAGACATGGTTTCCTGGAATGTGTCTCTGGCAGTACAAGTGCAACAAGTGATCCTGTGGCAGATAAGCTTGATGGCGGGGGACGCAAATGGCTGGGAGACCATTCCAAGGTTCCCACGGATGCTAATTACACTTCAGGCACAGCGTGACCGCACAGATATCGTGATCCATGAACTCTAGTGTCTGAATTGCATCAGAAAAATCGTCGCTTTGATCACCGCCTCGTCCGTGTTTCCTGTTTCTCTTTCAGGTTCCCCCACTGTCGCATTCGCGGAGAGGTGGACGGGTGATGGAGGGGGGGAGCTGAGGGCTTGGTGTCCGCCACATCTCGCAGGGCAGCACAGTCACCCCCCAGTCAGAAGGTTCTGATTACAAGAACCGTGCCTGACCTTGATCAGAAATTTCCAGGCCGAAAATCCAGTGCAGCACTTGAGGGAGTGCAGCACTGCTGGAGGAGCCATGCTTCGGGATAAGAAGTCCCTTTCCCATTGGCTCTCTGACCTTGTGGGCTCGGTCTGCTGCATTTGAATGGACAGCGAGGGCACTCTATCCCCTCGGCAACTGATTGGCCAACCCGACAATGTACTGGGGGAGGGCATCAAATGTTGACGTGACCAGGGAATTTCTCCCGACATCGGGGCACGCAACCCCAAAACAGGCATCCAATCCGCGAGTCCAAGCCCGACCACGAGAGCTTTGGGAATTCAATTTCAGTTCATTGTTAAATCTGGAATATTTCGTCATTCCCAATAATGAGTTCCTCACGTTAGTGTCCTAGGCCCCACCATCTTCAGCTTATTCACCAATCACCTTCCTTTAATCATAAGGTCAGACGTGGGATGTCCGCTGATGATTGAACAATGTTCAGCACCATTTGCAACTCCTCAGATCCTGAAGCAATCCTCGTAGAAATGCAACAAGACGTGGACAATATGCAGGCTTGGGCTGATAGGTGGCAAGTAACATTCACGTCACACAAGTGCCAGGCAATGACCATCTCCAAGAGAATGTAACCATCTCCCCTTGACATCCATTGGTATTATCATCGCTGAATCCCGCACTATCAACATCCCAGGGGCTACCAATGACCAGAAACTGAACTGGAGTAGCCATATAAATACCGTGTCTACAAGAGCAGTTCAGAGGCTAGGAATCCTGCGATGAGTAACTCACCTCCTGGCTCCCCAAAACCTGTCCACCATCTACAAGGTACTACTCAGGAGTACGATGAAAAACTCTCCACTTACCTGGATGGGTACCGCTCCAACAACACTCTAGAAGCTCGACACCATCCAGGACAAAGCAACAGCTTGACTGGCACCCCATTCACAAATAATCATTCTCTCCACTACCAACGCACAGTGGCAGCAATTTGTACTATCTACAAGATACACAGCAGAAACGCTCCAATGCTCCTTAGATAGCACTTTCCAAACCCGCCGCTTGAACCAACTAGAAGGACAAGTGCAATAAATGCATGGGAACACCACCACCTTCAATTTCCCCTCCAAGTCACACACTATCCTGAGTTGGAACTGTATCGTTGGGTCAAAATCCTGGAACTCCCTATCGAACAGCACTGTGGGTTTACCAACCCCACATGACTGCAGCAGTTTAAAAAGGCAGCTCACCACCACCTTCTCAAGAGCAAGTAGGGATGGGTAATAAATGCTGGGCTGGCCAGCGCCACCCACTTCCTCTGAATGAATAAAAAAATAAAATCCAGCAATTATGGAATTGCCGTAAAAACCCAACTGATTCCCTAATGTTCTTTAGGGAAGGAAATCTGCCATACGTACCTGGTCTGGCCTACATGTGAATTCATACCCACAGCAATGAGGCTGACTTCGAACTGCTATCTGAAATGCCCGAGAACGACTCAACTGTATCAAACACCAAAAGAAAATTCAATTAAGAATAAAACTGGCCAAACACCGGGCATCGATCTCAGCACCGGAAATGGCAATTGCACGCACTGTCCAGTGTATCCAACAAAATCCTTTACACCACCATCTGAAATTTGTGCTAAGGTTGGGAGAGCTGACCCACAGACTAGTCGAGCAACAGCTTGACATTGTCGTGCTCTCGAATTCATATCTTGCAATCAATGTCCCAGCCACCATCGCCATCCCTGGGTATGTCCTGTCCTACTGGTAGGACAGACCCAGCAGGGGTGGGGGCCCAGTGTTATCCAGTGTGGAGGGAGTTTCCCTTGGAGTCCTCAACATTGACTGTGGACCCCAATGCAGTCTCGAGTCATCAGGTAAAACACAGGCAAGGAAACCTTCGGCTGATTACCACCTACCGCGCATCCCACCAACACCCCCCCCCACCGAACCCCCGCCACACCACCCTCCCCCGCCCCCACCACCAACACCCAGACTGTTGAAGTCGTGTTTCTCCATGTTAAGCACCACTTGGAAGAGGCATGGCGGTTGGCAAGGGTACAGGATGCACGTGGTGTACTGTGTATTGCTCATTTTCCATGTATCACTCGCTGAGGTTTCTGAGACTCTGCCTATCACAGATGTGACTGAGTTCACTCAGAGATAGAGCCTCCCGCCTCCACCGTCCCTGCTCTTGGTCTCCCCCACCATCCCAAATGCCTCCCCATTTGCCTCATTTCCCACCCCAAACCTCTCCCAATTTCCGAGCTCCCTCGCCCCAACAACCTCCCCTCAGAACTGATGAAATGTCAATGACCTTAAACGTTAACTCTGCTTCTCACTCCATAGATGCTGCCAGACCAGCTGAGCATTTCCAGCAGTTTTTATTTATATGGAGACCAGAACTGTTTACTCCAAGTGCTGTATAGCTAAGGGATATAGAGATTACAACTGTGCACAGTGTTCCATGTGTGGTCTAACCAAGGTATATGGAGACAAGAGCTGAGCACAGTGATCCAAGCGTGGTGCAAGCAAATATATGGAGACCAGACCAGTGCGCGGTTTACCAAGCATGGTGTAACCAAGATATATGGAGACCAGAATTCTGCACAGTGTTCCAAGTGTGCTCCAACCAAGGAATATTTTGGAGTAACACTGTGCACGGTGCTCCAAATGTCATCCAACTAAGGGATATGGAGGCCAGAACAGTGCACAGTGCTCCTTGTGTAATCAAACCCAGGGACATGGAGACCAGGAATGTGCACAGTGTTCAGGATGTGGTTTAGCCAAGTCATATGGGGCCAAAACTGTGCACAGTGCTCCAAAGCTGGCCGAACCAACGGATATGGAGACAAGAACAGTGCACAGTGCTCCAAGTGTGGTCTAACCAAGAGATATGGAGGCCAGAACTGTCCACAGAGCTCCAAGTGTGTTCTAACTGAGGTATATGTGGAGGGAACTATGTGCAAGTATAAAGACAAAGACTTGTATTTACATAAAGTACCTTTAACACAACAGAACATCCCAAGGTTCTGGACAGGAGTGTAGTGAAGCAAACGTTGACACCGAGCCACTTAAGGAGATATTAGGGACAGGCGACCAAAAGCTTGGTCAAAGTGGTCTGCTTTAGGGAGCGCATTAAAGGAAGAGAGACAGCGGTGGAGATGTTTAGGTAGGCAATTCCAAAGCTTTAGCCACAGCTGCCAGTAGTGGAGCGATAGAAATTGCAGCTGCTCACGAGGTCAGAATTGGAAGAAGACAGATATCTCTGAGGTTGTCGTACTAGAGGAGGCTACAGAGATAGGGTGGGGAGTAAGGGCTATGGAGGCACTTGCATTTGGAAACATGGTTTATAACTTTGGGAGGATGCCATTTAGGGTTAGCTTGTAGTTGAATACTAGAAGGGGAATAAGGGTTGGTCCTAAGTGGATAATCCTAAAAGTTGGCGTACAATTAAATAAAAACTGTTCAATTTTTTGAAAGTTCACAAATTAGATTGATAGATATTTGTTAGGAAAGGATATTAAGGAAGCAAGATTGGTAGATGGACTTATGATACAGCTCAACCATGATCAATTGGAATGACAGGCTTGAGGATCTCAGTGGCCATCTCCTGTTCCAACGAATAGTTCTATAGATTGGCTGCTAAGAGAAGTACTCACCTCCATATAAAAACCTTGAAGTCACTCCATCTTTGGTCGAGATGGGCTGTATCAGCGCCAGGAATCCAAGGACCAAGAGCAGAGCTTTCATCATCTTCTGTGGAACTGCTCAGAGTCACAATGAGACGGCTGGAGGACTGAAGCTCTTTATACGAGCTCGGAGAATATTCAGCAGTTAATAATCACACAGCAACATGCTGCAGATTGGATTCAAATTGAGTATATTAAAGTTGCAGACCTTAACTGGGACAAACTATAACTGTAATCAAAGATTAACGTGTCTCTCAAGCTCGTTTTTTAAAAATTAATAAACGGAGGGAGCAGTCTGAGTAATGACTGAACTGGTGATGGTTTAAATAAATTATTTGGTGTTTTTGAAAGACAGAGCCAATTATTGACTTGTCCGACCCACTCTTTCAGCACAATTCTGCTGTATTTTTTTCTTTAGCAATCATTTATCCGATTTCCTTTTGAAAGCTGCTATTGAATCTGCTTCCACGACCCTTTCAGGCAGTGCGCTCCAATGACAACATTTTGCTGTTGTAAAAAGACGCTCTCCACATCTTCAATCCAGTTATTTTTACCAATTATTGTCATTCTGTTACTATTTATTTTATTTAGATATACAGCACTGAAACAGGCCGTTCGGCCCACCGAGACTATGCCAACCAACAACCACCCATTTATACTAATCCTACATTAACCCCATATTCTCCACCACATCCCCATCATTCTCCTACCAGGACTAGGGGCAATTTAGAATGGCCAATATACCCACCAACCTGCAAGTCTTTGGCTGTGTGAGGAAACCATGGCACCCGGTGGAAACCCACGCAGACACAGGGATAATTCGCAAACCCGCACAGGCAGTACCCAGAAATGAACGCGGGTCGCTGGAGTTGTGAGGCTGTGGTGCTAACCAGTACACCACTGTGCCACCCCTACTTGCAAACAAATCTCCCAGCCTCTATAATATCCCACGGACACTATTGAACAAATTGTTGAGGATTTTCCCTGGACTCCCAGGGTTCATATTCATCTTTCTGCCAACATCACAGAAACATATTATCTGATAATTATCTCATTGTTATTGGTGGGATCTTGTTGCTCACAAAAAGCTGGCTGCATTCGCTATGTTCCAACGATGACTATTCTTCAGAAAAGTTGGCTGTAAAGCTTTTTGGGACAAACTGAAGCTTTTAAATGTGCTGGAAAAGCATAAGTCACTCTTTTCTTCTCCTTCTCCCTCTCTCCTTCTCTCATCTCTCCATTTATTCCTGTTCCCCCTCCCCCCCGCCCTCTCTCTCTCTCTCCTCTTTCTCTCTCCCTGTCGGTGTGTTGATTTCTTTCTCTTACTCAGTTTCTCCCTATCATCATTTGCGTCTCCACCTACCTCCCACTTCCTTCTCCATCTTCTTTTCATGTTGTCTCACAGTTCATTGCTAAATCTGGAATAAACAGCTATGATCTGTAACGGTGAAAGCAAACAACGAAATTGTCCTAAAAAACCATGTGGTTCCCTCATGTTTTTGAGGGGTGGGAATAGGCCATCCTTACCCGGTCTGGCCTACCTGTGATTCCAAACCCACATCAATGTGCCTGACTCTTAACTGCCCTCTCACCCTGTCTGATTCACTTGCCCTGGGTGGTTAAATATTCCGAATTTGAAGCCATTGTCGGTTTGTTAAACATTTGCTGGTACAGCAGAACTGATTGGATTCCACTTGTCATCATGTCTGACTCCCTTCAGCAAGGTGTGCGGAATGAATAATCCCTGAATATGAGCCTGCAGCTCACTGCCTGTCTGTCTGACACTGCATAAGGCCTCAGCTGTTGAGTGTCCAACTAGGCTCCATTGAAATTATTCACACTGGCGTATATTTTGTGCCCTTGTTACCCCGAATGCTTCTTCCGAGTGTCGTTCAACATGGTACATGAGCCGAGGGGGTGGGAGCGGTAGGTGGTAATCAGTAGGAGGTTTCTTGCCCATATGTGACCTGATGCCACGAAACTTCATGGGATCCTCAGTCAATGTTGAGGACTTCCAGGACAACGCCCTCTGACTGTATAACACTGTGCCGTCACCTCTGCTCGGTTTTCCTGCCGCTAGGACAGGACATATCCGGGGATGGCGATGGAGGTGTCTGGGACATTGTAATACATGATTCCGTGAGTATGACTACTCAGGCTGTTGCTTGATTGGCGTATGGGTATGTCTCCCAATTGTTGCACAAATCTCCAGATATTAGTCATCAGGACTTTGCATGGTAGACTGGGCACTGTGTGCCAATTTTGTTTCCAGTGCTGAGGTCAATGCCCTGTGTTTTATCCACTTTTGATCTTATTTGAACTTTCTACAGGGGTTTGATACAATGATTATCTTGTGCAGACATTTCACAGGGCAGTTAAGAGACAGGTGTATTGCTGTGGATTTAGATTTGCATTTTTGTTATTTCATTCATAGGATGTGGGCTTCGCTGGGCAGGCCAACATTTATTGCCCATCCCTAATTGCCCTTGAGAAGGTGGTGGTGAGTTGCCCTCTTGAACCGTTGCAGTCCATTTGGGGTAGGTACACCCACAGTGCAGTTAGGAAGGGAGTCCCAAGATTTCGACACAGAGACAGTGAAGGAATGGCGATATCGATCCAAGTCAGGATGGTGTGTGACTTGGAGGGGAAGTTTCAGGTTGTGGTGTTCCAATGCATTTGCTGCCTTGTTCTTCGAGTTGGTAGAGGTCACGGGTTTAGAAGGTGCTGTCTAAGGAGCCTTGGTACATTGCTGCAGTGCATCTTGTAGATGGTGCACACTGCTGTGACTATGCATCGGTGGTGGAAGGAGTGAATGTTTCTAGATGGGGAGCCAATCAAACGGGCTGCTTTGTCCTGGATGGTGTCGGGCTTCTTGAGTGTTGCTGGAGCTGCACCAATCAAGGAACGTGTAGAGTCTTCCATCACACTCCTGACCTATAGGCACTAAGCAAGCACAGGCGTCTTCTGTGGATCAAACGCATCCACAAGATGGAAGATTTTTGCATACTTAAAGAACGTATGGGCGATGATGTAGCCGGGGCCAGACGACCACTGAGTGCATAAAGCTCCATTTCAAGGAATTCTGATGAAAGATCACAGGACGTGTCATGTAATAATGCTGCAATTCATGTCACTTAAAATTGCCACAGTGCATATCACTTAAAATCACGGCAGTTCCTATCACTTGAAATGACCATAGTTTAGATCACGTAAAATGGCAGCAGTGCATGTCACTTAAAATGATCACAATGCATATTACTTAAATGATCACGCTGCATATCAGTTCAAATGGTCGTATGCATATCACATAAATAGGCCACAGTGCATATCATTGAAAATGGTCTCGCTGCATATCACTAAAAATGGTTGGACACATATCACTTAAAAGGGCTACAGCGAACATCGTTTAAAATGGCAACAAATGATATCACCCACAGCATATCCTATTTTTATTTGCTTGTGGGATGTGGGCATCGGTGACGAGGCCAGTATTTATTGCCCATCCATAATTGGCCTTGAGAAGGCGGTGGTGAACTATCTTCTTGAACTGCAGAAGTCCTTGGTGTGTAGATGCACCCAATGTGCCTTTCGGAAGGGATTTCCAGGATGTTGATCCAACGACAGGGATGGAACAGCGATTTAGTTCCAAATCAGGATGGTGTGTGGCTTGGAGGGGAACATGCATGTAGTGGTGTTCCCATACATCTGCTGCCCTTGTCCGAGAGGGTACAGGCGGGTATTTGGAAGGTGCTGTTTCAGGAGTCTTGGTGTGTTGCTGCAGTGCATCTTGTACAGACTGCTGCCACTTTGAGTCCGTGGTGAAGGGAGTGAAACTTGTTGGTGGTAGATGGGTTCCAATCAAGCGGACAGCTTTGTCCTGGATGGTGTCGAGCTTCATGAGTGTTGTTGGAGCTGCACCCATCCAGGCAAGTGGGCAGTATACCATCACACTCCCGTGATATCTCTTCGATAGCAGATAGATATTGGGGAGACACGAGGTGAGCTATTTAACGCAGAATTCTCATCATCTGGCCTGACATATCACTTAAAATAGTTGCACTGAATATCACTTTCAATGGCCGCAATGCATATCACTGAAAATGGTAGCGCTGAATATCACTTTAAATTGCCGCAGTGCCTATCACTTAAAATGGTAGCACGGCATATCTATTTAAATGGCTGTAGCGCATCTCACTTAATGTAGTCGCACTGCTTGTCAGTTAAAATCACTGCTGCAGACAGATAGCACTTAAAATGACCAGCGTGGGTTGCTCTCATTTTAAAATGGCTGCCGTGCATATCACTGAACCTTCGACTTCATTCCATTGTCCGGAAAAAGAAGCATTATTCTGGAATAATAAGGAGCCCTCATATTGGTTCTCATTGATGACTTCAACCTCCTCGATGTGGGGGTGGACTCTCCCTATCCTCCATCGTAGATTAACGTTGTTTGCGTCACATTAAAAGGTCAGGTCTAAATTAACCAAAGCTTTAAACCACTTCAAATTCAAGGGCCTAAATCCAACAGGAACATGTTCAACTGAGGCATCCAACCCCAGGGTCCTGGAGCGGAAATTCACCCCCAAGTGTAATAAACAGTCACAAACACACAGCGACACATTGGATGGTTCATCAGGGCGAAGGGCTTTGTCCAAGGAAGAGGAAGATCCTGCCGAATAAAATCCCTCATTCTAAAACCCTCTCACTCTTTTTACATCTCGTCTGTACAGTTTTCAAAGTAAAACAAATGCTCCCCAGGACAAAAGGGAAAGAATAGATAAATCAAAGCAAAAGATATGTAAAAAAAAAGATACAAGAAGATCCCACAGTTTCCTATGTCAGTTTCATTGACATGCTCGCAGAAACATCCTACTACACGCAAATCCTGCTTAGAAAACAGGCGATTGGAAGTGATAACGATTGATACAGAGGTACATTGGGAGCACACAACGAACACAGACTAGACCGAGAGAGATGTCACTTCTCCCGGAATGAGGGAGGGAGGAGGCTTTGGGATTGGGAATGGGTGTCCTCCCACCCAAAAACACCGGCAGTCAGCAGTTTGCTTCACCCACTGAGTCTGTAACACACCGGGATCTCTCTCAATCTACTCTCTGGGGTCCTGTCCATTGGCATGTTACTCCAGGATCGAATTCGTTTGACCAAGCGGCCTGTTTTGCTGATTTGCAATCTTTAACTCCATACCCTGGTTGGGAACAGTACTGCAGTTTGCAAATATCTGATCGGCTTATAGACCCTACACAGGGACTGAGATGAACCAGTGACATGGCAAATTCCACCCACAGCTCAAACCTCACATTGAATTAATGCAGCTCCAGCTGTGCCTTTGTATGTCTCATCCCCTCTCTGTCTCTCTCTCCTGCTGTTTTTCCTACTCCCAATCCTTGTCTGCCTCTTTCATTCACTGTCTGTTCCTCTTTCTTTCCCCCTCACCTTCTCATTGCATATTCCATCTCTTTCACATGTTCTGACTGACTTCTGTTGCCTCTCCCCCCTTTCTACGTATTTCATCTCTCTGTGTCACATAGTCCCTCTGTCCATCTTACTTTCATTCACGCCACCCCTTATTCCTTGTCTTATTCTGTTGCATGCTCTGTCCATCTCACTCTCACATTCCTAGGACCAGCCAGCAGATGTCCTTCTCTGAAGGACATTGGTGATCCAGATGCTCTTTTAAAACAATCAATGATAGTTTCATTACTGAGACACGCTTCCAGTTCCAGAATAATGCTAATTAATTAATCCAATTTAAATACCACCAGTTGCCATTGTGGGATTTGATCCCATGTCCGCAGAGTATTAGGCAGGGTTTCAGCATTATTAATTCACTAGCATTACTGTCTCTGCTCTCTTTCTCTCTCATCTCTTTCTGTCTGTCTGTCGCTCTCATACACTGTGTAACAATTGTTTTGTTATTGTATTTTTTTTTAAAACGACAAATCTGTGCGTTTCCAAAAAAAAAAAATAACGGAAAAGGCTGTTTTGCTCAGTGCACAGTGGGACAGTGGACAGCGAATAGTGTGAATTCCTGCAATGTTTAGAAAGGAAGTATATAACAATAGTCAAACATTTCGGGTGCCATTAAAGGAAAGGGAACATGTACAAGAACACGACAGACAGTAATTTCAAGGAAACCACAAAAATTTGACCTTTCCTCAGGTCAGCTTTTGAGTGACAGGAGTGACACTATGTATGGACATGTGGCCATTATCATTAAGTTTATTTTTACCTCTTAGACCCTTTGCAAAGCCTGTGAATTCGACAAAGGGAGGAATTTCAAATCTTTGCTTTGAACTGCCTTGAGCAAGGGACAAATACCCAGAAAAGGGTTACCTCTCTCTATAAAGGAGCAGTGCATGTCCTGAAAATGAATCCTGCATTTGAAAGGAGGCAAATTACTATTGCCTCCAGTATCTGAAGAATTCCTGGAGGTAGAGTGGTTCCTGGTGCCTCCTGTGTTTTGGGAGATCCTGAAATCTCAAGAAAGCTTCTACTGCTAGACTGCTGATTTTAAAAACCCAAACAGCTGATTGCCGCTCCCCTGCTGAAAGACCAGTGTAACATAAGAACAACATAACATAAGAACTAGGAGCGGGAGTAGGCCGCCCGGCCCCTCGAGCCTGCTCCGCCATTCAAAAAGATCATGGCTGATCTTTTCGTGGACTCAGATCCACTTACCCGCTCTCTCACCGTATCCCTTAATTCCTTTATTGTTCAAAAAGATATCTACCTTAGCTTCAAAATCATTTACTGAAGTAGCTTCAACTACTTCACTGGGCAATGAATTCCAAAGATTAACAACCCTCTAGGTGAAGAAGTTCCTTCTCAATTCAGTCCTAAATCTGCTCCCTCTAATCTTGAGGCTATGCCCTCTTGTCCTAGCTTCACCTGCCAGTGGAAACATCCTCTCTGCTTGTATCTTATCTATTCCCTTCACAATTTTATGTGTTCCTATAAGATCCCCCCTCATTCTTCTGAATTCCAATGAATACAATCCCAATTTACTTAGACTCTCCTCAAAGGCAACCCCCTCAACTCCGGAATCAACCTAGTGAACCTCCTCTGCACCCTCTCCAGTGCCAGTACATCCTTTCTCAAGTATGGAGACCAAAACTGCACACAGTACTCCAGGTGCTACCTCACCAGCACCTTATACAGCTGCAGCATAACGGCTCTGCTTTTAAACTCAATCCCTTTCGCAATGAAGGACAAAATTCCATTTGCCTTCCTAATTACTTGCTGTATCTGCAGACCAACCTTCTGCGATTCATGCACAAGGACACCCAGGTCCCTCTGCATAGCAGCATGCAGCAACTTTTTACCATTCAAGTAATAATCCTTTTTACTGTTACTCCTACCGAAATGAATGACTTCACAATTATTAACATTGTATTCCATCTGCCAGACCTTTCCCACTCACTCAATGTATGTATGTTCCTCTGCAAAGTTTCACAGTCATCTGCACACTTTGCTGTGCCACTCATCTTAGTGACATCTGCAAACTTTGACACCCTACACGTGGTCCCCAACTCCAAATCATCTATATAAATTGTAAATAATTGCGGTCCCAACACCGATCCCTGAGGCACACCACTAGTGACTGATTGCCAGCCAGAATAACACTCATTTATCCCCACTCTCTGCTTCCTGTCAGTCAAACAATCCTCTATCCATGCTAATACTTTACCCCTCACGCCATGCATCCTTATCTTGTGCAGCAGCCTCTTGTGCGGCACCTTGTTGAAGGCCTATAGGAAATCTAGGTACACCACATCCACTGGGTCCCCATTGTCCACCTTGCTCATAATGTCTTCATAGAATTACAAAAGATTTGTCAAGCATGACCTGCCCTTCATGAACCCATGCTGCGTCTGCCCAACGGGACAATTTCTATCGAGATGCCCTGCTCTTTCATCCTTGATAATAGACTCAAGCATCTTCCCCACGACAGAGGTTAAGCTAATCGGTCTATAATTCCCCATCTTTTGTCTACCTCCCTTTTTAAACAGTGGCGTCACATCTGCTGTTTTCCAATCTGCTGGGACTACCCCAGAGTCCAGCGAATTTTGGAAAATTACCGCCAGTGCACCTGCTATTTCTCCCACCATTTCTTTTAGTACCCTGGGATGCATTCCATCAGGGCCAGGAGAATTATCAATCATTATCTCCATTAGCTTGGCCAACACTACCTCTTCCATAATAATGATTGTTTCCAGGTCCTCACCTACGTTCGTCTCTTTGTCAATTACTGGCATGTTATTAATGTCCTCCACTGTGAAGACTGATACAAAATACCTGTTCAATGCCTCGGCCATTTTATCATATCCCATAACTAAATTCCCCTTCTCATCCTCTAAAGGACCAACGTTTACTTGAGGCACTCTTTTCCGTTTTATATATTTATGGAAACCTTTGCTATCTGTCTTTATATTCTGTGCTAGTTTTTTCTCATGTTCTATCTTACTTTTCTTTACAGCTCTTTTTGTGGTTTTCTGTTGACCTTTAAAGTTTTCCCAATCTTCTAGTTTCATGTTGTTTTTGGCCACTTTGTATGCCTTCTCTTTCAATTTGATAGCCTCCCTTATTTCGTTAGACACCCATGGCAGATTACTCCTTTTCTTCCAGTCCTTCCTTTTCACTGGAATATACTTTTGCTGAGCACTTTGAAAAATTGCTTTGAAAGTCCTCCACTGCTCGTCAACTGTCCCACCATAAAATCTTTGCTTCCAGTCTACTTTAGCCAAGTCCTCCCTCATTCTATGGTAGTCCCCCTTGTTCAAGCGCAGGACCCTGGTATTGAATTTTATCTTCATACTCTCCATCTGTATTCTAAATTCAACCATGTGATCACTCCTTCCAAGAGGATCCCTAACTATGAGGTCATTAATTATTCCTGTCTCATTACATAGGACTAGATCTAGGATAGCTTGCTCCCTCGTCGGTTCCATTACATACTGTTCAAGAAAACTATCACGGATACACTCAACGAACTCCTCCTCAAGGCTACCCTGACTGAGCTGGTTCGACCAATCTACATGGAGATTATAATCCCCCATGATAATTGCCGTACCATTTTTACAGGCATCAGCTATTTCTTTGTTTATTGCCCGCCCCAATGTGATGTTATTATTTGATGGACAATAGACTACGCCTATCAGTGACTTTTTCTTCTTAGAGTTTCTACTTTCCTCCCAAATGGATTCAACCTCATTCTCTGTAGAACCTATATCATCTCTCAGCAGCCCCCTGATGTTGTCCTTGAATATCAGAGCTACACCACCTCCCTTACCTTCCTGTCTGTCTTTCCGAATAGACTGGTACCCCTGGATACTTAACTCCCAGTCGTGACCAACCTGTAACCATGTCTCCGTAATGGCTACCAAATCATATTCATTCACGATGATTTGAGCCGTTAACTCATCAACCTTGTTAAGAATGCTACGAGCATTCAGGTAAAGTGCCTTTATGCTAGCTTTCTTACCGTCATGATTTCCAACATCTCTAATAATATCTCCTGAGTTATCCTTCCTTTCTGCTTCATTCATAGTCTGCCTTGAACTTAAACCCTCCTGCACACATGTTAATCTGCTGCTTACCTTTGTATTTATCATCATACTCCCTGTCGTTTTCCCTTTCCCTTCCCCCCGACTCACTAGTTTAAAGTCCTAGAGACCACCCTATTTATCCTTTTCGCTGGAACACTGGTTCCAGATCTGTTCAGGTGGAGACCCATCGGTACAGATCCCCCCGTTCCAAAACTGATGCCAATGCCCCATGAAATGGAACCCCTCTTTCCCACACCACTCCCTTAGCCAAATGTTTACTTCCATAATTTTCTTATCCCTAAGCCAATTTGCACATGGCTCGGGCAGTAATCCAGAGATTATGACCCTCGAGGACCGGTTCCTTAATTTCATTCCTAGTGCTTTATAATCCCCAAACAGGTCCTCCATCCTAGCCTTGCCTATGTTGTTAGGCCCAACGTGGATCACAACAAATGGATCCTCCCCCTCCTGCTCCAATATCCTTTCATGCCGGTCAGAGGTATCCTGCACCCTGGCACCGGGCAGGCGACACACCATGCGGGACTCCCGATCCAGCTTGCAAAGGATACTATCTATCCCCCTAATTATAGAATCCCCTATAACTACCACTTGTCTTTTTGCTCCCCCCTCGTGAATGGCCTTCTGCACCATGGTGCCATGGTCAGTTGGCTCATCCTCCCCGCAGCCCTTTTCCTCATCCACACACGGAGCAAGTATCTCGTACCTGTTGGATAAGGTCAAAGGCTGAGGCTCCTCCACTCCTGAACTCAGGATCCCCCTAACTGCCTCACTTGCAATCGCACCCTGTTGTCCCTGATCACTAACTGAATTTGAATTACTTAATCTACCAGCTGTGACTGCCTCCTGAAACAAAGCGTCCAGGTAACTCTCCCCCTCCCGGATGTGCCGCAGTGTTTGAAGCTCAGATTCCAGATCATCAACTCTGAGCCGGAGTTATTCCAGCAACCAATACTTGCTGCAGATGTGGTCACAGTCGTTCACAATGGGGTCAGCCAGCTCCCACATCATGCAGCTGCAGCACATCACCTGCCCAGCTATCTCTGCTCAGTTAACTACTTTATTACTTTATATAAATTTATGAGTTAAATACTCTGATTCTTCTCTGCTATGGTCTTTTTCAAATAACCAATTAATAGATAAATCAAAAAAGAAAGTAAATTTTTAACCAATCACACGATACAGTAGAAATAGAAAAGCTTCCACCAGAGTCCTTTTTTGCCTGCTGCAGTCAAATTGCCTTGAAAACCTTTACAAACTTTTCATCCACATCACCTGGGAGACTTCGAGTGACATCAACTTTTCGAATCTGGGACGCATGACCTTGCCAAGGACATCCTACCAAGACACGATAAACTGAATTATTTTTATTATTCCTTCTATTCCTAAGAAACAGCTTGAAGCCAAATATCATTTATCGCCGGTTAAGCGTTTTTTAATGTGCATGTGTGTGCATGATCGTTAAGGAAATAAGGGATTCGTTTTCCCCAGATATCTAGATATATCTAATTAATAGTTAAGGCTTATTATTTACTTTTAAATAAATAATGTTGCTGTTATTTAAATAAAGTTGGTTTGGTTTGCTTCATTCCAGGGGTGAGGGGAATGCAGTGTTTACTTTGGCTATTTTTCGGTAGCTGGGTAAAGGTATTTGATATTCTATTACCTGTGGAGGAGTGGGACTGAAGTCAGAGTGCAATACTTCCGCCTTCATCGTAACATATTAACTGTGGGCTTGTCCGGGATCATTCCAATGCTAATTATTTTAATTGTGAGGGGAGGTAGAATTGAAAGAGAAAAATAAAGGAACCAGGTTTCTTGTGTAATTGGGTAGAGCCTACACCACGTAATGGCATTAGAAATTGCTGCAGCTATTCTGGGAACTACGAATGTGTCCGTCAATGACCTGAAAACTTGAACCAAGATTAAACTGAAAGATTGGGCTGCACAATTCGAGTTAAAATTGAGCGCATTTTGGAAAGAACAGAGATGATTGATGCAGTAGCCCTACATCTGAAATTGGAAGAAGTTAGCATATCAGAGAGTGCTGCAGTTTGATTAGCTAGAGTTCAGTTAGAATTTAAAAAAAGAAAAAGACCAGGAAAAAATTTGAAAAACTTAAAATGGAGGCTCAGAAAAAGAAGTAAGAACACTTGAACGGGAAAAAGGAACGGGGGAAAGAGACAGCATTAGTATATTAGCAGTAATTAGTTTTTAAATCTAAGTTATGGCAGCGCAGTGGGATGTGCCTCCTGTGGTATATGTTTCCGTGACAAAGACATCTTCAAGAAATGTCACCGGCTGCACAAGATTGAGCTCCGGGTTTGGAACTTGAGCAGTGACTAACGTCACTGCCGTGCAGCTGCGAGGCAGAGTACGTTTCAGGGGGTAATCACCCCGGAGTTTAAGAGAGTGCAGGCAGAGAGGGACTGGGTGGCTTCCAGACAGACAAGAAGGACAAGACAGGCTGTACAGAGTACCCGGAGGGCATCCCACTTTCCAACTGGTATTCAGTTCTGAGTACCGATGGGAAAGAGGGTCTCTTTGGAGAGTGCAGCTAGAGTCGTGACCGGAGCACCATGGGTGGCCGTGCTCTGCAGGGAGGGAGGAGAAAAGACATGAGAGCAATAGAGGTAGGGGATTCTATAGTTATGGGAACAGATAAGGCGTCTGTGTTGTTTCAGACGAGATTCCAGGATGGTATGTTGGCTCTCTGGTGTAAGAGTCATGATATCGTCGAGCAGTTACACCTCATTCTAGAGGGCGTGGGTGCACAGCCAGAGTTCTTGGTTCACATTGGCACCAACAATATAGGTAGCAAAAGGGATGAGGTCCTGCAGCCTGAGCTTATGGAAATCGGAAAGAGATACCAAACAGGACCTCAAACGTTGTGATATGTGGATTATTCCCAAAGCCATGTGCTAGTGAGTATAGAAATAGGAGAATGCACCATATGAATGCATAGCTGGATAGATTGTACAGGAGGGAAGGCTTCATATTTCTGGGACAGTCTGGCCAGTTCTGGGTAGGTAGGACCTGTATAAGCCGGACGCAATACACCTGAAGTGGAGAATTTTGTGGCTAACCGGTCTATAATACCCTGCCTCCTTTTTAAGTAGTGGGGTGACATTAGCTACCGTCCAATTCTTTGGAACTGTTCCAGAGTCGATAGAATTTTGAAAATAAAATAACCAGCAATGCATCTACTATTTCTAGGGCCACTTACTTCACTCCTCTGGGATGTATATTATTAGGGGTCCTGGGAATTTATCTGCCTTCAATCCCGTCAATTTTCCTAACACCATTTCCCTAACAATACTGATTTCATACAGTTCGTCCTTCTCACGACACCCAATGTTCCCCAACACTTCTGGGAGGTAATTTGTGTCTTCCTTTGTGAAGACAGAAACAAAGTATGTATTTAATTGGTGTGCCATTTCTTTATTCCCCATGATAAATTTCCACGTTTCTGACTGTAAGGGGCCCACATTTGGCTTCACTAATCCTTTCCTCTTCACATACCTATAGAAGCTTTAACCGTCAGTTTTTATGTTCTCAGCAATCTTACTCTCATAGTCTATTTTCCCCTTCCTAATCAACCGCTTTGTCCTCTTTTGATGAATTCTAAACTACTCCCAATGCCCAGGTTTGTTGCTTGTTCTGGCCTTTTTATATTTCTCCACCTTGGATCTACTGCTGTTGCTAATTTCTTTTGTAAACCACGGTTGAGCCACTCTTCCTGCTTTCTATTTTGCGTCTGACAGGGATGAACAATTGTTGTAATTCATCCATGTGCTTTTTAAATGCTAGCCATTGCCAATGCACCATCAACCCTTTAAGCAACGTTCCACAATCTATCATAGCCAACTAGCCCCTCATACCTTCATAGTTTCCTTTATTTAGATTCAGGACCCGAGGCTCGGAACCAATTCCCTCACTCTCCAACTTAATGAAGAATTCTATCATGTTATGGTCTCTCTTCCGGAAGGGACCGCCGCACAGCAAGATTCTTAACTAATCACTTCTCATTACACAATACCCAGCCTATAATGACCTGTTCTCTAGTGGTTTCCTCAATGTATTGGTCTAATCAACCATCACGTATGCACTCCAGGAATTCTTCCTCTCCAGAATTATTGCTAATTCGGTATGCCTAATCTATATGTAGATAAAAGTCACCCATTATTACAGTTGCACCCTTATTGCATACGTTTCTAATTCCCTGTTAAGTGCCATACTCGATATTGCCACTGCTGTTTGGGGGGTCTATATTTAACCCCCACCAATGTTTTCTGCCCCTCGGTGTTTTTTAGTTCCACCCATACAGATTCCACTTCAGGATTCCCTCAGCTAATATCCTTCCTCTCTATAGTATTGATGTTCTCTTTTCCTAGCAATTCTACTCGACCTACATTTCCTTTTTGACTGTCCTTCTTAAATATTGAATGACCCTGGATATTCAGTTCCCATCCTTGGTCACCCTACAGTCATGTCTCCATAATCACAATTACATTGTATGCATTTGCATCTATTGGCATGGTTAATTCACCTATCTTATTGTGAATACTCCGCGCATTGAGATGCGATGCCTCTACGCTTGTATTTTTAACATTCTTCATCATCTCAGCATTATTTTGCACTATGGCCCTATTTGTTTCTTGCCCTTGATTTCCATGCATTTCCATGGACTTTTGCATTTTTGGTTTCCTGTCTTTCGTTTCTATCCGTGTTTCCTCCTCCTCAGTCTCTCTACTAAAGTTCCCATCCTCTGCGATTCTAGTTTAAATCCTCCCAAACAAGACTAGCAATCACCCCGTTGAGGACATCGGTCCCGTCCTGCCTGAGTGTAACCCGTCCCGCTTGTACAGGTCCCATCTTCCCCAGAACTGGCCCCGATATCCCAGGAATCTAAATCCCTCCGTCCAGCCACGCATTCATCTGGTCTATTCTCCTAACACGTGGCACAGGAAGTAATCTTCAGATTACTACTTTTGAGGTATTACTTTTTAATTGCAGGACCTCATCCCTTTTTTATACATATGTCGGTGGTACTAACATGTACCACGACTACTGGCTGGTCACCCTCCCCCTTCAGAATGTCCTACAGCCGCTACGAGACATCCTTGATACCAGCACCAGTGAGGCAACATACCACCCTGGAGTCTCGTTAACCGCCATAGAAACGCCTGTCTGTTCCCCTTACAATTGAATCTCGTATCACTATGGCTCTCCCAGCCTTCCCGTCCAGCTTCCTGTGCAGCAGAGCTATCCATGGTGCCACGGAATTGGCTGTTGCTGCTGTCCCCTGGGAGGCCATCGGCCCAACAGTATTCAAATTGATATACCTATCTGAGGGGGGTATGGCCACAGGGACCCCTGCAGTCCCTGCCTGCTCATACTACTCCACCTTGTGTGCACCCATTACTTGTGGTGTGACCACCTCTTTAAACGTTCAATTCACAACGTCCTCAGAATCGCGGATGTTCCACATTGAGTCCGTCCGCAGCTCGAGCTCCGTAATGCGGGTAGCCAGCAACTACAGCTGGATGCACTTCCTCCACACACTGGAAGCGTCCCTGATTTCCCACATAGTGCAGGAGGAGCGTATCATGGGTGCGAGCTCTCCTGCCATGACAACTTTAGATTATTAGTTAGTCCCTATAAATTAACATTCGTTACAGTAGGGGCCTTATGCTACTCCAAACACTACCCCATACAGTCTAAAGTCCTTAATAAATTGCAGTAATTAAAAAAAACATACTTTAGTATTACTCACCTTATCAGTTATACGGTAGGTTTTGAGAGTTAAAAAAAAAACTGCCCCCTTATTTCTTATGCTATTAAAATCCACTAACAGCTGTTACTTACCCAACAAGTTCGCTTACGATTTTCCCGTGATGTCACTGGAAGTCTTTTCTTCCCCCTCTTTTGATTCTCTTTGAATTGGGGCCATTCGAGTCAGGGCAGGAAGTGCCATCGGCCCTTTAAAGGGAGGTGGTGTGCCCATACTTATCCCAACCCTCCCATCTATCTTCCCATTGTTTCATTTTTTCGCCCATGTCGCAGTCATTGTTGCCCATCGTCGGGGCAGATGGCACCGTGGTGTGGACTCCCTTGATGTGTTTCTGCATCAATCTGATCAGTTGCCGATACGTCTCCAAATTATTACTGTCGCTTTATCACTTTTTTGTTCTGCCTGAGCTTCCCAACATTTTCTCCTGCGGGTTGGCAGATCATTTGCCTGTCACCCTTGTTGCTTCATTCTCTCTATGAGTTTTCTGTGTTTCTGGGCAAGGTGGACAGATATACTGCCTTCCCCTCGCCATTGTACCGCAAAGTCCAACTCCGCTTTCTTGATTGCAATCATTTCCACGCACTCAGAGATCGCCTTGTCTCCCGGAGACCCCCTTCTCTCCCCGTTACAGCTCGAATCTGCCTTCTAACCCATCCTTCCCTTATGCGAACTTACTTTTATGAATATTTTTCAATAACTTGAAGTAATACTCACCCAGGTTTCTTCCTGTCTCTCGTGGGGTTGACAGATCCTGCTGACTACTCCAAACTGAAGCGAAGAACTTTGTTCTCGCTTCCCACGGTAATAAGACGAGACAGAAGCGTCTTTTCTTCACCAATTTATTCAAACATATGTTCCGTCATAGATCTCACCAACTGTTCGCCGATCATTTATAGACATTAGTTTAAATATACATTGATATAAATTGCTAAGCTCCATTCACCAATTCCGTACAAACATCATCTTATCAGTATCCAATCATGCTGATCGGGTTATTTATTTATTTTATGGCCCTTCGGCCCACCGACTCTGTGCCGACCATCAACCAACCATTTATACTAATCCTACATTCTTACCACATCCCCACCTGTCCCTCTATTCCCCGACCACCTACCTATACTAGGGGCAATTTATAATAACCAATTTACCTATCAACGTGCAAGTCTTTTGGAGGAAACCGGAGCACCCGGCGAAAACCCACGCAGACACAGGGAACATTTTCAAACTCCACACAGGCAGTACCCAGAATTGAACCCGGGTCGCTGGAGCTGTGAGGCTGCGGTGCTATCCACTGTGCCACTGTGACGCCCGTTGGCGACAAAGGATACAATTCTCCAATCACGAATACTGCATACACTTTTGGTTGCACAATTCTGAAAGTAGACAGACTTATCCTGTCAAGAGTGAGCCGTTCGTGCACAATTTCTTCAAACAAACTTAGATATTCATTAAAACTTAATAGGTGTCTCGTGTTTTTCAGTTAATTATTTTCTATCTATATATACGAAGTAGACTTGTCTCATTGCCTTCCATATGTTTCTGCTGAGCGAGCACTCTGTCGTACGTCCTGTCAATAGCTCTTTACACTTCCATGTTATTTGTTTTTACAGTTCTAAAGAAAGGACATCTGCTGATCTCAGTTCTGCATTCTGTTTTTGCAGATCACTTCTTACGACAGTAACAATTTTTTTGACTAAGTGTCCCATTTAACCTACACTAAACTAAACTTCTCATCCCTTAGGCTCCCTTTCAACAGTTGAACAGGACTGGGATGAAAACCCTTTCAGGAAGGTTTGCTAGTGCTGTTGGGATGCTTTCAGCTAGTCTGGAAGGAGGATGGGAACCTGAGGGTAGATTCAGATAAGAGAAATTCAGGGCAGGGAACGGGAGGCAGAAAATAAGCGTGTGAATTTGAGGCTATTTCAGGGTAAATCAACATCTGACATGTGGGAGTCTTTCAAACGTCAGTTGATTAGAATCCAGTACCAGCATGTTCCTGTGAGGAAGAAGGATAAGTTTGGCAAGTTTCGGGAACCTTGGATAAAGCGGGACATTGTGAGCCTCGTCAAAAAGAAGCGTTCGGAAGGAATGGAAGGCTAGGAACAGACGAATCCCTTGAGGAACATAAAGACAGTAGGAATGAACTTAAGCAAGGAGTTAGGAGGGCTAAAAGGGGTTAAGAGAAGTAATTGGCAAATAGGATTAAGGAAAACCCAGGGCTTTGTATACGTATATAAAGAGCGAGAGGGTAACCAAGGAAAGGGTTGGCCCACTCAAGGACAGAGAATGGAATCTATGTGTGCAGCCAGAGGAAATGGGCGAGGTGCGAAATGAGTACTTTGCATCAGTATTCAGCAAAGAGAAGGACTTGGTGGATTATGAGCCTACGGAAGGGAGGGGAGATAGCCTCAGTCATCTCATTATCTAAAAGGAGGAGTTGTTGGGTGTCTTGCACAGCATTAAGGTAGATAAGTCCCAGGGCCTGATGGGATCTACCCTCGAATACTGAGGGAGGCAAGGGAAGAAATTTCTGGGGCCTTGATAGAAATCTTTGCATCCTCATTAGCTACAGTGAGGTCCCAGAGGAATGGAGATTAGTAAATGTTGTTCCTTTGTTTAAGAAGGGTAGCAAGGATAATCTAGGAAATTATAGACCGGTGAGCCTTACGTCAGTGGTAGGGAAATTATTAGAGAGGATTCTTCCGGACAGGATTTACTTCCATTTGGAAACAAATGAACTTCGCATGGTTTTGTGAAGGGGAGGTCGTGTCTCAATAATTTGATTGAGTTTTTTGAGGAAGTGACGAAGATGATTGATGAAGGAAGGGCAGTGGATGTTATCTATTTGGACATCAGTAAAGCCTTTGACAAGGTCCGTCATGGCAGACTGGTACGCAGGATCAGAGGGGAGCTGTCAAGATGGATACAGAACTGGCTGAGTGGAACAGTGGAAGGGTGTTTTTCTGAATGGAGGGATGTGACTAATGATGCTCCACTTGGATAAGTGCTGGGACCTTTGCTGTTTGCAGTATATATAAATGATTTGGAGGAAAATGTAGCTGGTCTGATTAGTAAGTTTGCTGATGGCACAAAGGTTGGTGGAGTTGCGGACAGTGACGAGGATTGTCAGAGGATACAGCAGGATATAGATCGGTTGGAGACTTGGGCGGAGAAATGGCAGATGGAGTTTAATCCGGACGAATGTGAGGCAATGCATTTTGGAAGGTCTAATGCAGGTGGGAAGTATACAGTAAATAGCAGAACCCTTAGGAGTATTGACAGGCAGAGAGATCTGGGCGTACAGGTCCACAGGTCACTGAAAGTTGCAACGCAGGTGGGTAAGGTAGTCAAGAAGGCATACGGCATGCTTGCCTTCTTCCCTCGGGGCATAGAGTATAAAAATTGGCAAGTCATGCTGCAGCTGTACAGAACTTTAGTTCGTACACACTTAGAATATTGTGTGCAATTCTGGTTGCCACACTACCAGAAGGACGTGGAGGCTTTGGAGAGGGTACAGAAGATGTTCACCAGGATGTTGCCTGGTCTGGAGGGCATTAGCTATGAAGAGAGGTTGGATAAACTCGGATTGTTTTCACTGGAACGACGGAGATGGAGGGGCGACAGGATAAAGGTTTACAAAGTTATAAGCGGCATGGACAGAGTGGATAGTCAGAAGCTTTTTCCCAGGGTGGAAGAGTCAGTTAAGAGGGGACATAGGTTTAAGGTGAAAGGGGCAAAGTTTAGAGGGGATGTGCGAGGCAAGGTTTTTACACAGAGGGTGGTGAGTGCCTGGAACCTGTTGGAGGGGGAGGTGGTGGAAGCTGGTACCATCGAGATATTTAAGAGGCATCTTGACAAATGCATGAATAGGATGGGAATAGAGGGATACGGACCCTGGAAGTGCAGAAGGTTTTTGTTTAGGCAGGCATCAAGATCGGCGCAGACTTGGAGGGCCGAATGGCCTGTTCCTGTGCTGTACTGTTCTTTGTTCTTTGTTGTTTTCTGGCTTTGAAAGGCAGAAGAAGCAAAGGTTAAGATGTGGACAGTACAGACATTTGGCAATGTTAAAAGGCATGTATTTATATGCAAGAAGTATAACAAATAAAGTCGATGAACTGAGGGCAGAACAATATCTTTGCTGTAACGGAAATTTGGCTTAAAGTGGGGGAAAAATGGCAGGTATATCCCTGGATATAGAGTTTTCAGGCGTGATAGAGAGGGGGGATACAAAGAAGGGGGTATAGCATTATTGGTTAGGGAATTAATAACAGCTGCGGGGAGAGATGTTATGCTAAATGAATCATCAATTGAGGCCATAAGCGTGGAGCTCTGAAATAAAAAAAGGGAAGCCTCACTACTAGGAGTGCACTATAGACCCCAAAAAGCAAGAGGGAGATAGAATAACAAATATGTAGGCAAATGTCTGAGTGCAAAAACAATAGGGCAATAATAGTTGAGGATTTCAACTACCCTAATGACAATTGGCATACAAGCAGTGTGAAGGGTACAGAAGGCACAACATTCTTAACCCTTCCCTCGCCCCAGTAGTGTCACGCCGGCATTCCCCAGATGGGGAATTAAAGGCATGGAATGCTAACCACCGTACTGAGGATTGCAGCTGGTCCAGATGACTGTAGGGATGTTGATTTAAATCTATTGATCTCCATAATTTAAAAAGTATTGCTTTTTCCCTCGTTCAGCGGCGTGGTGGCTGTCACGGAGCTTCACCACCGCTGTTAAGATCAGGTCAGGCCCTTGCAGCGTCAGCCTCTGTGGTGGACCTCTGGCGGAACCGTATTATAGCCGCCCCGACGTCGTGGAGCCCGACGGCACGGGCTTAGTAATATTCAGCCCAAGGTGATAATGGTAAGTCGATGATTGGTCCAAAATCATTTAGTGTGTGTATCTTAATGAAATGGTTATACAAATAGGGTCCGATTTACAGAATGTGTAGAAGACTTCAAGAGACAATTGCAGATTGAGGCAAGTGTTTTCACACGAGGCTGAAGGCATTTATTTCCATGACTTTTCGCAAGGCAGAAATGCTGTAAAATAACTCTCAGGCACACACTGTAAAGTACTTCTCAGATACTATTATGTATCAAGTCTTACTTGTGCAGGATAACGTTTAATCACTGCCATCAATATGGATCAATGTCGACTCAATGCCTATTAAGGTATATCAAAAGGAAAACGTAACATAAAGTAGATGATGAAAATCTATTTCCACTGGTTGTGGAATCTAGGAATTGGAGGCAGGGTCTAGAAATGAGATCCAGACGTTTCAGCAGTGAAACTAGGAAACACTTGTACACACAACGTGTCGTCAAACTTTGGAACACTCTTTCACAGACAACAATTGCTGTTAGATCAATTGTAAATTTTAAATCTCAGAGTGATAGTTTCTGTCAACCAATGTTATCAAGGGATATGGGACAAAGGTACCTGTATGGATGTCGGTCACAGGCCCGCCATGATCTCATTGAATGTTGCAACGGGCTTCAGGTGCCAAGGGCCACTGACCTGAAACTTTAACTCTGCTTCTCTCTCCACAGATGCTGCAAGACCTGCTGAGTATTTCCTGCATTTCTTGCTTTCATTTCAGGGGCTAAATGGCCTCCTTCTGTTCTTATATTCCTATGATAAACCCACCTCCATCACCAAGACTACACAGTGCTGATTCCCCATGTACTTATCGACTCGCCATATTTTAACATTACATCAACACGCACTTACCTGATACACAGCCACAGGGTTGATTCACCATGTGACTATCGACTGGTCATATATTAACATCTCATCAACATGCACTTACCCTATACACGGAGCATCCCAGAACATCCAACTCTAAAATGTTTCATACATATTTCTGTCAAATTTTCCACGAGAAATTCCAATAACCACATTTTCGATAAATATTAATGATCTGGTCTTGGGTATTTCGTGCACACCGTCAACGTTTGCAGATGAGTCAAATCTCGGTGATGTAGTAAACAGTGAGGCAGATAGTAACATACTTCAGGAGGTCCCAGACTGACTGGTCAAATGGGCAGACACATGGTAGATGAAAGTTAACACAGTGAAATGTGTGGTGATATATTTTGGTAGGAAGAAAGAGGAGAGGAAATATAAATTAAATTTTAAGTGGGTGCAGAATGAGAAACCGGGGGTATATGTACACATATCCTTGAAAGTCCCAGAACAAGCTGTGAAGGCTTTTTAAAAATCATACAGGATCTCTAACTTTATTAACAGAGTACAAAAGCAAGGAGGTTGCGCCAAACTTTTATAAGACACTGATTCCTGCTCAGCTGGAATATTGTGTTTAATCCTTAACTTTAGGAAGGATGTCGAGGCCCTGGAGAGGAAGCAGATGGGATTTATTAGAATGGTTATGCGGTAAGAGATTTCAGTTATGTGGGCAGACTGGAGAATTTGGTGTTGTCCCCCTTAGGGGAAAGATAGTTAAGACGAGACTTGGTAGAGACGTTCAAAAACATGAGTAATTTTACAGATTAAATAAGGAGAATCTTTTTTTCTGCAGTGGCAGAAGGGTCTGCAATAAGAGGTTGCAGATTTAAGGTGATTGGCAAAAGACCATTGGCGCAAAGAGGAGACATTGTTTACACAGAGTTGTGATCTGGAATGCGGTCCATGAAAGGATGGTGGAAGCAGATTCAATGGCAACTTTCAAAAATGAATTGAATAAATATTTGAAGGAAACTACAGTGCTGGGATCTGTGAATAAAGAAATTACACTTCAACTCGGTACGAAACGATCGACTCTTATTCTGAGTCTATGACCATGTACTCTAGACTCAACAGCCACGGGAAACATTTTCTCAGCATTTACCCTGTCAAGCCCCTTAAGTCGTTTATCTATTTTCAATAGATCACCTCAAATTCTTCTAAACTCGAGGGAATATACATATCGTCCAAGCAACCTCTCCTCATGGGACACTCCTCTTGTCCCATTAACCGGTCTACTGAACCTTCCTTCCACTCCTTCTAGGGGAAGTATATCGTTCCTTAAGTAATGAGACCAAAACTGTATACAGGAATCCAGGTGTAGCCTAACCTAAGCCGGTATAATTGTACTAAGAATTATTTACTCTTATCCTTCAACTACTTTGCAAAAAAAGGTACATACAATTTGCTTTCATAATTTCTTGCTGTATCTGCGTGTTACCTTTCTGTGATGTATGTACTAGGACAGCTAGGTCCGTCTGAATGTAAACATTCCATGTCTCTCACCAATCAACAAATACACAGATTTTTCTGTACCTAAGTGGATCACTTCACATTTTGCCACATTGTATTCCATCTGCCATGTTCTTGACAACTCACCCAAGCTGTCTATATCCCTCGGCAGCTCCTCCCAGCTTACCTTCCAACTTAACTTTGTATCGTCAGCAAAGGTGCATATGTTGCACTCATACTCTTTATCCATGTCATTAACTCACCTTGTAAATAGCTGAGGCCCAATTACTGATCCTTAAGACACCCTTCTAGTCACAGCGTGTCAATCTGTAAATGCCCTGTTTACACCAACTTTTTTTCTACTTTCCAATCCTTGGGAACTATGCTAGAATCTAAGGAATTCTGAAAGATCAAAACCAAAGGATCTAATATCTCTGCAGCTACCTCTTTTAAAACTCTGAGGTGCAGTAGTACAGGTACAGGGGATTTGCCACCACTTTGTTCCATTAATTTCAGGAGTACGATGTCTTTACCTATACTGATCCCTACAAGCCCCTCATTCTCACGAGACACAGTGTTCTCCGTTATTAACGGAACATTTTGTCTTCTACTGTTAATAGTAACAAAATATTTGTTTAATGACTCCGCCATTTCCCCAATATAATTTCACAGGTCTGTGCCTCCAATGGGCCCACCTTTATTTCCACCAATCTTTTTCCATTTACATAACAATAGAAATGTTCACAATCTGTTTTTATGTCTCTCGCTCATCTACTCTAACAGTTTCAGTTCTCTTACCTGATCAAATTCCTGGTCCTCTACTGAAGTCTAAAATCTTCCCAATGCACAGGCTCACATTGAACAACTTCTCCTTCAACTTGACTCTCTTTCTTCAAGTAAAAGGTGTTGCTATGGGTATGCACATGGGTCCTAGTTATGCCGATCTTTTTGTGGGATGTGTTGAACATTCCTTGCTCCAGTCCTACTCAGGCCCCCTCCCCCCACTCTTTTTCCGGTACATTGATGACTGTATTGGTGCCGTTTCCTTCTCCCGCCCAGAACTGGAAAACATCATCAACTTTGTTTTTAATTTCCACCCTTCTGTCACCTTTACATGGTCCATCTCCGACACTTCCTTTCCCTTCTGCGACTTCTCTATCTCCATCTCTGGGGATAGGCTGTCTATAATATCCATTATAAGCCCACCAAATCCCTCAGCTACCTCGCCTACACTTTTCCACATCCTGCCTCCTGTACGGACTCCACTCCATTCTCCCAGTTTCCCGGTCTCCGACGCATCTGCTCTGATGATGCAATGTTCCATGACAGTGCTTCTGATATGTGTTCCTTTTTCCTCAATTGAGGATTCCCCCCACTGTTCTTGACAGGGCCCTCAACCTTGCCCGGACCATTTCCCGCAGCTCTTCCCTCACCCTTTCCCCTCCCTCCCAGAGCCGTGACAAGGTTCCCCTTGTCTTCACTTTTCACCCCATCAGCTTCCATATCCAAAGAATCATCCTCCACCATTTCTGCCACATCCAGCGTGATGCCACTACCAAATGCATCTTCCCCTCCCTTCCCTTGTCAGTATTCTGAAGGGATCCGTGACACCCTGGTGAACTCCTCCATTAACCCACCACCTGACCCCCTTCCCATGGCACCTTCCCCTGCAACCGCAGGAGGTGCAAAACCTGCCGATTTACCTCCTCTCTCCCGACAATCCCAGGCCCCAAACACTCCTTTCAGGTGAAGCAACGATTTACTTGTACTTCTTTCAATGTAGTATACTGTATTCGTTACTCACAATGTGGTCTCCTCTACATTGGGGAGACCAAATGCAGACTGTGTGACCACTTCGTGGAACACCTCCACTCAGTCTGCAAGCAGGGCCGCGCGATTCCGGTTGCTTGTCATTTCAACACTACCCCCGCTCTCATGCTCACATCTATGTCCTGGGCTTGCTGCAGTGCTCCAGTGAACATCAAACGCAAGCTCGAGGAACAGCATCTCATTTACCGATTAGGCACACTACAGCCTGCCAGTCTGAACATTGAGTTCAATAATTTCAGAGCATGACAGGGCCCCCATTTTACTTTTATGTTTAGTTATTTTTTCTTTTTCCCTTTTTTACATTTTTTTGTGTTTATTTAATTTGTTTCATCTTAGTTTGTTAAGTTTGCTTACCCAATGTTTTTTCATGTTTGTACTTGCGGCAGTTCAATTTTCAGTCCGTTAACACCCTATATGTACTGATGCTTTGTCATTCAACACATTATTGACATATTGTTTGCCTTTTCTCCACGATGTTTCCGTCAGCTATTTTGTGACCTTGTCCTATCTACACCTTCTCCTTTGTTATCTCTTGCCCCACCCCCACTTTACTTGCTTATAACCTTTTACATTTCTAATATTTGCCAGTTCTGAAGAAGGGTCACTCACTTGAAACGTTTACTCTGCTTTTCTCTCCACAGATGCTGCCAGACATGCTGAATATTTCCAGCATTTCTTGTTTTATTTCATATTTCCAGCATCTGCACTATTTTGCTATTATTGAGTACAGGCTTACTACTCTTTTTGGCAACATTATAAACTTCTATCTTTGATCTGTAACTATATTTAACACCCCTTGTTGGCCACAGTTGGACCACTTTTCTTCGGTGTGATTCCTGTACATTTGTAAAGGTAGTATTAATTCTTGAAATGCTATCTATTGCTTGTGTACCATGATATATTTCAATGTAGTTTCCCAATCTAACTTAGCCAACCGGTCTCTGAATTTTACATAGATTGTTTTCTTTAGGATTAAGACCCTAGTTGCAAATTTCACTTTCAAACTCAATGTAAAATTCGACAATGTTACGGTACCACTAACCATATTATGGTACGCTTTACTGCAATGTTATTATCTAACCCTTTCTCATCAAAAACTTAAATACATAATGAAGATGGTGACTTAATTCAGCTTACTATTACCTCCCCGTAAGCCCATCAGATACTGTCAATGTTGTCTCAGGCCTTGGCCAGCTCAGCCACGCCGGATAACATGGGCCAGCTGGCCTTCTGCCCTGGGGCTGTTTGTTTCTTGACATGAGCATTATCATTACAACGGAAACACATGCAGAATGCCGGAGCACACCCCAGGAGTAGCACCATGCATAGCTAAGAGTGAGGTGTCAACGTTCTGATGCTACAACCACAGGACTACTTACATGCCAAACAGTGGAAGCAGAACGCGATAGACAGGGCAACGCAATCCCAAAAAAAGGATCAATATCTAAGCTCTGCAGTCCTGCCACATCCAGTGGTGAATTGTGGTGGACAATTACACAACTGTCATGAGGAGGATGCTTCAGTAAGATCCCCATCTCCAATGATAGAGTAGCCCAGGACATCAGTGCAAAAGAAGCATTTACAACAATCTTCAGCCAAAATGGATGATCCATCTCGGCCTGCTTTGAGGTCCCCAGCATCACAGTTGCCAGTCTTCAGCCAATCCCATTCACTCCACACGATATCATGAAGCGGCTGAAGGCACAATTCAGAAAAGTCTGTGGACCCTGACAGCAGTCCGACAATAGTACTGAAGACCTGTGCTCCAGAACTATCCATGCCCCTAGCTAAGCTGTTCCAGTACAGCTACAGCACTGGCATCTGCCCTGCAATGTGGAAAATCGCACTGGTATGTCCTGTTCGCAAACATAAGGACAAATCCAACCAGACCTATTACCGCACTATCAGCCCAATCCCAATCATCAACAAAGTGATGGAAGGGGTTGTTGCGAGTTCTATCAAGCGGCACCTGCTTAGTAATAACCTGCTCAGTAACCCTCGGTTTGGGTTCCGCCAGGGCTACTTAGCTCCGGACTTCATTACAGTCCTGGTACAAGCATGGGCAAAGCAACTGCACTCCAGACGTGAGGTGAGGTGAAAGTGACTGCCCTTGACAGTAAGGGTGCATTTGACAGAGTATGGCCCCAAGAAGCCCTCGAGAAACTGGAGTCAATGGGAAGCAGGCGGAAGATTCTCAACTGTTTCGAGGCATACCAAGCAAAAAGGAAAGATGGTTGTGGTTGCTGGAGGTCAATCATCTCAGTTGCAGGGCATCACTGAAGGAGTTCCTCAGGGTAGTGTCTTAGGCCCAGCCATCTTCAGCTGCTTCATCAGTGAACTTTCCTTCATCGAACCATCAGAAGTGGGTTTGTTTGCTCATGATTGCACAATGTTCAGTGCCATTTTGCGATTCCTCAGATACTGAAGCATCTCTTGTCCAGATGCACCAAGGCCTGGGCATTATTCAGTCTTGAGTTGATAAGGTGAAAGTGACATTTGTGCCACAGAATGCTAGGCAATGATCATCTGAAACAAGAGAGAATCTAATATTTTCCCTTGATGTTGACTTGCATTACGATCGCTAAATCCCCGACTATCAACATCCTGGGCTTATCATCGAGCAGCAAATGCACTGGATCATCCACATAAAAATTCTGTGGTTACTGCAGCATGCACGAGGCTGTGAATTTTGCAGCAAATACCTTGCCTACTGACTCCAAAAAGCCTGTCCAACATCCTTAAGGAACAAGTCAGGGGTGTGGTGGAATACTGACCACTTGCTTGGATGGGTGTAGCTCCAAAAACACTCAAGAAGCTCGACATATTCTAGGACAAAGCATTCTGCTTGATTGGTACACCATTCACCACCTTCACAATTCACTCCCTTCACTACCGATACAGTAGCAGCAGTGTGCACTGCAACAACTCGTCAAGGCTCCTTCGACAGCACCTTCAATACCCGCGACTCCTATCACCTAGATGGACAAGGGAAGTAGATGCATGGGAATGCTACCACCTGCAACTTTCCCTCCAAGCCACACACCATCCTGACATGGAACTATATCACAATTACTTCACTGCCGTTGGTTAACAATCCTTGAAATATCTTCCTAACAGTACTTTGTGTCTACCTGAACCTGATGGACTGCAGCGGGTGAATAAGACAGCTCACCATATTCTCAAGGGCAATTTGTGGTCAATAAATGCTGGCCTAGCCAGCGATCCCCACACCCCTTAAATGAATCAAAATCAACCATTTATTCTCCCCCAACAGTCATTGTCTCACACGTAGGATCATGTGCGTATGATGGGGAGGATGCTCTCCTGTCTAGGATGCCTTCAATACCATGCTCCGTAACTATGCGGAGTAGAACGTCCTGCGATTGCGAGATGAGCCTGAGGGGATAAGTCTTGATGATCCTGTAAAAGGAACAAGTGAGCGGGAGTAGGTCATTCAGCCTCTCGAGCCTGTGTCACCATTCCATTGCAAGATGATTGATCTTTATCCCCAGTACATGTACAGTTTATTTTTTTTATCCTTTAATAAATGTATCCAACAAATATATATATCAGTTTCTAGCATTTTCAATCGTTTGCCGGCCTCAACAGCTTTTTGTGGACACTGTTCCAGATTCCCACTACACATTGTCTGAAGAAGTGCTTACTGAAATCACCCCCGAACGGCCTGGCTCTAATTTTAATGTTTTGACAGCTTGTTCTGAACTCCTGAAACAGGGTAAATAACTGTTCTGCATCGACCCTATTAAATGATTTAACCACCATAAATATCTCAGTCGGATTACCCATTAATTTTCTATACTCACTGAAATAAAAAACTTAAGCTATGCAACCTGTCCTCACAATATTAGCCTAGGTATAATTCTGGTGAATGTGCACAGCACCCCCTCCACATCGGAAATATCCTTCCTGAGATGCAATGCCCAGAACTGATCAAAATACTCCAGATGGAGTCTAACCAGAGCTTTATTCAACTTTAATATTTCTTTCTGTAACAACTGTCATTCATTGTCTCTGCCCATCTATTGCATTGATGCAGATTCTGGCATTCCAATGTGAGCTAAACATTTATGAGGAGGAGGTATTGGATAGGCAGGCTGTTCTTAGAGTTGATAAGACATCAGTAACTGTTGAGTTGCATGCAATGTTACTGATGAGGTAAGAGTGGACATTACAGATGTGCTGGAAATGATCTTCCAATCCACATGGGTGGTGCCAGAGGGGAGGAAAATTGCAATTGTTACACCATTCCTCAAAAAGGGTTTAAGGACAAGCTCTGTGACTGCAGGTCAGTCAGTTAAACTTCGGTGGTGGGAAAGCTTTTAGAAACGGTATTTCGGGACAAAATTAATAGTCACTTGGACAAATTTGGTTTAACTAAGGATAGCCATCAAGATTTTTTAAAGGGAAAATCGTGTTTAACTAACTTGGTTGATTTTTCTTTTGAATAGGGAAATGAGAGGGTTGATGAGGATAACACAGTTGAAGTGTGTGCATGAACTTCCAAAAGGCATTTGACGAAGTGCCACATAATAGGCATGTCAGAAAATTTGGAGGTATGGAATAAAAATTGAGAGTAGCAGTATGGATAGTAAATTGGTTGAGTGATACCAAACATACAAACACACAAATTGTGAGCAGGAGTTGGCCATTCGGCCCCTCAGGCATGCTACACCATTTGATAAGATCATGGCTGATCTGATTGTCGCTTCAACTCTACTTTCCTGTCTACCCACTATGCCTTTGACTCCTTTGTCACTCAAATAAACATCGAACCCAGCCTTAAAATATTTTTTAAACTGTGTTCCCTAGTTCCAGTCGCTCCCAAAAGGGGAAACATCCTCTCAGCATCCACCCTGTCAAACCCCTCAGGAAATTATATGTATGAATAAGATCACCTCTCATTCTTCTAAACTCTAATAGATACAGACCCAACCTGTCCAACCTTTCCTAAAAAGATAAACACTTCAAAATATGAATCAGCCGAGTTACCCTTCGTTGAACTGCTTCTAATGCAATTGTATCTGTCATTAAGTAAGGAAACAAAAACTGTTCACAATACTGTAAGGTTTGATAAGATACCGGTGGTTTATGTCCCTTCTAACGTGGAAACAGACCTGGCAACACAAAGCTTGTTGAAACTCGACTTAATTCAGATAAAGGGAAATACAACTATTTATTTAAATTTTTAGGTGAACCATAGTCTCAAACACAGGCACTGATTCACAGTCTAATACAGATATTACCCGTAGTAGAGAGTGGAAAGCTAAGTGCTAAAGCTCTTTTTGATGCAGCTTTTTGTCTTCTGTTTTTCGGTCCGTCTCTCTGCCTCTTGCCTCTTGCTATTCGAAAATCCTCTGCTGTACCATGTCAAAGACAGGACTTATTTAGTCCTGGAAGCTTTCCAATTAACCCTCCCCACTTCCAATCAGTTAGTACTCTTGTATAAAAGGATACTTTTCTTAAGCAACTAAGGATCGTTTTGTGTCATAAGAGAAAAATATTGCTGATGCTGGAAATCTGAAATAAAAAAACAGAAAGAATTAGAATTATGCCTGGTCACGCAGCATCTGTGGAGAGAGAAACTCTGTTAACGTTTCAGGTCCGTGACGTTTCATCAGAACAGGTAAAGTTCAGAAAATAATTAAATTTTAAGCAAGTGAAGTGGGGGGTGGGGAGCATGGGGAAGGGAACGAAGGAAAATGTGCTTGATAGGGCACAGGAATATTAAATAACAACGCTTCCGTGGGACAAAAACAAAGAGTATATTGATGCTTGTGGTGAAAGGAAAAACATTAGTCCAGAGCGAGTATTAATATAAGAATAATGAGCAGCTCTCACGACATGAAAACCAGGCACATGGTTAAACATAAAACAAAATATGAAAAAGGCCAGTCATGCTCTGAAGTTCAATGTTCAACGCACAAGGCTGCAGAGAGCATAATCAAATGTTCAGGTGCTGCTCCGCGAGCTTGCGTTGATGTTCACTGGAACACTGGATCAGGCCAAAGGCAGAAACGTTGACACCAGAGGGGGGTGTTCAAATAACAAGCGACATGAAGCTCGGGGTCATGCTTTTAGACTGAGCAGATGTGTTTCAGAAAGCAGTCACCCCATCTGTGTTAGTTCTCCCCAATGTAGAAGAAGCTGCAATGCGAGCAGCGAATACAGCATACTAAATTGAAAGAATTACAAGTAAATTGCTGCTTCACCTGGAAGGAGCTTTTCAGGCCTTGGATAGTGAGGAGAGAGGAGGTAAAAGGGCAGGTATTACACAAAGAACAAAGATAATTACAGCACAGGAACAGGCCCTTCGGCCCTCCAAGCCTGCGCCGATCCAGATCCTCTCTCTAAACATGTCGCCTATTTTCTAAGGTTCTGTATCTCTTTTCTTCCGGCCCATTCATGTATCTGTCTAGATACATCTTAAAAGACTCCATCGTGCCCGCGTCTACCACCTCCGCTGGCAACGCGTTCCAGGTGCCCACCACCCTCTGCGTAAAGAACTTTCCACGCATATCCCCCCTAAACATTCCCCCTTTCACTTTGAACTCGTGTCCTCTAGTAATTGAAGCCCCCACTCTGGGAAAAAGCCTCTTGCTGTCCACCCTGTCTATACCTCTCATGATTTTGTACACCTCAATCAGGTCCCCGCTCAACCTCCGTCTTTCTAATGAAAATAATCCTAATCTACTCAACCTCTCTTCATAGCTAGCGCCCTCCATACCAGGCAACATCCTGGTGAACCTCCTCTGCACCCTCTCCAAAGCATCCACATCCTTTTGATAATGTGGCGACCAGAACTGTACGCAGTATTCCAAATGTGGCCGAACCAAAGTCCTATACAACTGTAACATGACCTGCCAACTCTTGTACTCAATGTCCCGTCCGATGAAGGAAAGCATGCCGTATGCCTTCTTGACCACTCTATTTACCTGCGTTGCCACCTTCAGGGAACAGTGGACCTGAACACCCAAATCTCTCTGGACATCAATTTTCCCCAGGACTTTTCCATTTACTGTATAGTTCACTCTTGAATTGGATCTTCCAAAATGCATCACCTCGCATTTGCCCTGATTCAACTCCATCTGCCATTTCTCTGCCCAACTCTCCAATCTATCTATATTCTGCTGTATTCTCTGACAGTCCCCTTCACTATCTGCTACTTCACCAATCCTAGTGTCGTCTGCAAACTTGCTAATCAGTCCACCTATACTTTCCTCCAAATCATTAATGTATATCACAAGCAACAGTGGTCCCAGCACGGATCCCTGTGGAACACCACTGGTCACACGTCTCCATTTTGAGAAACTCCCCTCTACTGCTACTCTCTGTCTCCTGTTGCCCAGCCAGTTCTTTATCCATCTAGCTAGTACACCTTGCACCCCAAGCGCCTTCACTTTCTCCATCAGCCTGCCATGGGGAACCTTATCAAACGCCTTACTGAAGTCCATGTATATGACATCGACAGCCCTTCCCTCATCAATCAACTTTGTCACTTCCTCAAAGAATTCTATTAAGTTGGTAAGACATGACCTTCCCTGCACAAAACCATGTTGCCTATCACTGATGAGCCCATTTACTTCCAAATGGGAATAGATCCTATCCCTCAGTATCTTCTCCAGCAGCTTCCCTACCACTGACGTCAGGCTCACCGGTCTATAATTACCTGGATTATCCCTGCTACCCTTCTTAAACAAGGGGACAACATTAGCAATTCTCCAGTCCTCCGGGACCTCACCCGTGTTTAAGGATGCTGCAAAGATATCTGTTAAGGCCCCAGCTATTTCCTCTCTCGCTTCCCTCAGTAACCTGGGATAGATCCCATCCGGACCTGGGGACTTGTCCACCTTAATGCCCTTTAGAATACCCAACACTTCCTCCCTCCTTATGCCGACTTGACCTAGAGTAATCAAACATCTGTTCCTAACCTCAACATCCGTCATGTCCCTCTCCTCGGTGAATACCGATGCAAAGGACTCGTTTAGAATCTCACCCATTTTCGCTGAGTCCAAGCATAACATTCCTCCTTTGTCCTTTAGTGGGCCAATCCTTTCTCTAGTTACCCTCTTTCTCCTTATATATGAATAAAAGGCTTTGGGATTTTCCTTAACCCTGTTTGCTAAAGATATTTCATGACCCCTTTTAGCCCTCTTAACTCCTCGTTTCAGATTGGTCCTACATTCCCGATATTCTTTCAAAGCTTCGTCTTTCATCAGCCGCCTGCACCTTATGTATGCTTCCTTTTTCCTCTTAGCTAGTCTCACAATTTCACCTGTCATCCATGGTTCCCTAATCTTGCCATTTCTATCCCTCATTTTCACAGGAACATGTCTCTCCTGAACGCTAAGCAACCTCTCTTTAAAAGCCTCCCACATATCACATGTGGATTTACCTTCAAACAGCTGCTCCCAATCTACATTTCCCAGCTCCTGCCGAATTTTGGTATAGTTGGCCTTCCCCCAATTTAGCACTCTTCCTTTAGGACCATTCTCGTCTTTGTCCATGAGTATTTTAAAGCTTACGGAATTGTGATCACTATTCCCAAAGTAGTCCCCTACTGTAACTTCAACAACCTGGCCGGGCTCATTCCCCAACACCAGGTCCAGTATGGCCCCTTCCCGAGTTGGACTATTTACATACTGCTCTAGAAAACCTTCCTGGATGCTCCTTACAAATTCTGCTCCATCTGGACCTCTAACACTAAACGAATCCCAGTCAATGTTGGGAAAATTAAAATCTCCTATCACCACCACCCTGTTGCTCCAACATCTTTCATTAAACTTTTTACATATTTGTACCTCTATCCCACGCTCGCTGTTGGGAGGCCTGTAGTACAGCCCCAACATTGTTACCGCACCCTTCCTATTTCTGAGTTCTGTCCATATTGCCTCACTGCTCGAGTCCTCCATAGTGCCCTCCTTCAGCACAGCTGTCATATCCTCTTTGACCAGTAATGCAACTCCTCCACCCCTTTTACCTCCCTCTCTATCCCGCCTGAAGCATCGATATCCTGGGATATTTAGTTGCCAATCATGCCCTTCCCTCAACCAAGTCTCAGTAATAGCAGTAACATCATACTCCCAGGTACTAATCCATGCCCTAAGTTCATCTGCCTTACCTACTACACTTCTTGCATTAAAACAAATGCACCTCAGACCACCAGTCCCTTTATATTCATCATCTGCTCCCTGCCTGTTCTTCCCCTTAGTCACACTGACTTCATTATCTAGTTCCTTACAGGCTTTTGTTACTACCTCCTTACTGTCAACTGACCTCAATTGGTTCCCATCCCCCTGCCACATTAGTTTAAACCCTCCCCAACAGCGTTAGCAAAAGCACCTCCAAGGACATTGGTTCCAGTCCGGCCCAGGTGTAGACCGTCCAATTTTTAATAGTCCCACCTCCCCCAGAACCGGTCCCAATGTCCCAAAAATCTGAACCCCTCCTTCCTGCACCATCTCTCAAGCCACGCATTCATCCTGACTATTCTTTCATTTTTACTCTGACTATCACGTGGCACTGGTAGTAATCCTGAGATTACTACCTCTGAGGTCCTACTTTTTAACTTGGCTCCTAACTCCCTAAACTCTGCTTGTAGGACCTCATCCCGTTTTTTACCTATATCATTAGTGCCTATGTGCACAATGACAACTGGCTGTTCACCCTCCCCCTTTAGAATGTTCTGCAGCCGATCTGAGACAACCCGTGCACCTGGGAGGCAACATACCATTCGGGAGCCTCGTTTTCGACCACAGAACCGCCTATCTACTCCCCTTACAATCGAATCCCCTACGACTATAGCCCTTCCACTCTTTTTCCCGCCCTTCTGAACAGCAGAGCCAGCCACGGTGCCATGGACCTGGCTACTGCTGCCTTCCCCTGGTGAGCCATCTCCCCCAACAGTATCCAAAACGGTATACTTGTTTTGGAGGGAGATGACCGCAGGGGACTCCTGCGCTGCCTTCCTGCTCTTTCTCTGCCTTTTGGTCACCCATTCCCTTTCTCCCTCAGCAATCCTAATCTGCGGTGTGACCAATTCACTAAACGTGCTATCCACGACCTCCTCAGCATCGCGCATGCTCCAAAGTGAGTCCATCCGCAGCTCGAGAGCCGTCATGCGGTCTAACAAGAGCTGCAGTTGGACACACTTCCTGCACGTGAAGGAGTCAGGGACATCAGCCGTGTCCCTGAGCTCCCACATTGAGCAAGAGGAGCATGACACTGGTCTGAGATCTCCTGCCATTTTTAATCTTAAGCTTAACTTAGTTAAATGAAAAAGGAACGAAAAGTTTTTACCAATCACAATAAAACCAGAGAAATCGAAAAAGCCTTACCTTATAAACACCCCACCGAGTCCTTTTTTTTTTGGTTAGAGGAGGAGGGCGGGTGGGAGACACGACAAGTGTGGTGTCTCGGGTTCAGAAACCGTCCAAATATATAGTGTTTTTCTTACCCAGCAGCCCCCTGGCCTCCGCCGAAAAACAAAAGGAAATTAAAGTTACTTTCAAACTGACCTTCCCAGCTGCTCACTCGCTCACTCTCTGCTCCCGAAAAAGCTGCTGCAGTGAAAGGAAAGTTATTTCAAACCGCCCAGATATATAGTGTTTTACTTACCCAGCAGCCCCCTGGCCTCCGCCGAAAAACAAAAGGAAATTAAATTTACTTTCAAACTGACCTTCCCAGCTGCTCACTCGCTCACTCTCTGCTCCCGAAAAAGCTGCTGCAATGAAAGGAAAGTTATTTCAAACCGTCCAAATATATAGTGTTTTACTTACCCAGCAGCCCCCTGGCCTCCGCCGAAAAACGAAAGGAAATTAAATTTACTTTCAAACTGACCTTCCCAGTGCTCACTCGCTCACTCTCTGCTCCCGAAAAAGCTGCTGCAATGAAAGGAAAGTTATTTCAAACCGCCCAAATATATAGTGTTTTACTTACCCAGCAGCCCCCTGGCCTCCGCCGAAAAACAAAAGGAAATTAAATTTACTTTCAAACTGACCTTCCCAGCTGCTCACTCGCTCACTCTCTGCTCCCGAAAAAGCTGCTGCAATGAAAGGAAAGTTATTTCAAACCGCCCAAATATATAGTGTTTTACTTACCCAGCAGCCCCCTGGCCTCCGCCGAAAAACAAAAGGAAATTAAATTAACTTTCTAACTGACCTTCCCAGCTGCTCACTCGCTCACTCTCTGCTCCCGAAAAAGCTGCTGCAATGAAAGGAAAGTTATTTCAAACCGCCCAAATATATAGTGTTTTACTTACCCAGCAGCCCCCTGGCCTCCGCCGAAAAACAAAAGGAAATTAAATTTACTTTCAAACTGACTTTCCCAGCTGCTCACTCGCTCACTCTCTGCTCCCGAAAAAGCTGCTGCAATGAAAGGAAAGTTATTTCAAACTGCCCAAATATATAGTGTTTTACTTACCCAGCAGCCCCCTGGCCTCCGCCGAAAAACAAAAGGAAATTAAATTTACTTTCTAACTGACCTTCCCAGCTGCTCACTCGCTCACTCTCTGCTCCCGAAAAAGCTTCTGCAATGAAAGGAAAGTTATTTTAAACCGCCCAAATATATAGTGTTTTACTTACCCAGCAGCCCCCTGGCCTCCGCCGAAAAACAAAAGGAAATTAAATTTACTTTCAAACTGACCTTCCCAGCTGCTCACTCGCTCACTCTCTGCTCCCGAAAAAGCTGCTGCAATGACACCTCCTGTGATAGCTTGGGAAGGCGCCGTGGGAAGGGATCCCAGCAGAATGCTGATGGGGAGGAGAAGGGAAGATCTGCTTGGTAGTGGCGTCACGCTGGATGTGGCGGAAATGGCGGGGATGATCCTTTGGATGTGAGGGTGGTGGGATGGAAAATGAGGGCAAGGTGAACGCTACCATGGTTCTTGGAGGCAGGGAAAGGGGTGAGGGCAGAAGTACTGAAAATGGGTCAGACACGGTTGAAGACCCTGTCAATTATAGTGCAGGGGAATCCTTGGTGAGGGGAAAAGGAGACATGTCAGAAGCGCTGTCATGGAAGGTTGCATCATCAGAAGAGACTGTTACACAGAAACTGGGAGAATTGGATGAAATCATTACAGGAAGCAGAGTGTGAGCAAGTGTAATCAAGAATGCCATGGGAGTCGGTGGGCTTATCATGAATATCAGTAGACAGCCTACCCCATGAGATGCAGACAGAGAAGTCGTGGAAGAGAAGGGAATAGACTATGGAAGGTAAGAGAAGGGTGTAAATTGGAAGCAAAGTTAATGAGGTTTTCCAATTCAGGGAAGGAGCAAGAAGCGGCACCGTAACAGTGATCACCGATACCAGAATAAGAGGGGAAAGGAGGGTGCCTGAGTAGGACTCGAGCAAGAAATGTTCGACAGATCCCACAAAAAGACAGGCACGACTAGGACCCATGCGGTACCAATAGCAACACCTTTTAGTTGAAGGAAATGAGCGGAGTTGAACGAGAAGTTGTCCAATGTAAAAACACGTTTAGCCAGGCAGGAGGGTGGTGGTGGATGGGACTGGCTGCGTCCCTGTTCAAGGAACAAGCGGGGAGCCCTCATATTATCCTGGTAGGGGAAGGAGCAGTCGAGAGATTGGACGTCCATAGTGAAGTGGAGGCAGTTCGGGCCAGGTAACTTGAAATTGCCAAAATGACTTACAGCATCCGAAGAGTCACGGATGTAGGTCGGAATGGACTGGACCAGGGGAGAAAAGGTAGAGACAAGGTAGGAAGGAATAAGTTCAGTGGGGCAGGAACAGGCTGGAACAATGAATCTGCTGGGACAGTCCTGTTTGTGGATTTTAGAGAGAAGGTCGAGGCAGGCTGTCTGGGGTTGAGGGCTGGAAGCAGTAGAGGGAAGATCTCCGGAGAAGATTAGGTCAGTGACAGTCCAGAAGGCAGTGGCTTGAGGTTCGCAGGTGAGACCATGGTCCTGGGGGAGGTAGGGCGAAGTGTCTGTGAGTTGACTCTGAGCCTCTGCAAGGTAGAGTTCAGCATACCAGACAATAAAAGCGGCACCCTTGTCACCAGGTTCCATCACCTGAGAGATGGAACGCAGCAAGTTCGGACATAGTCAGATTTAGAGTGGGTAAGGGAAGTGGAGAAATTAGGACGACCGATGTCACGCCGACTTTCGACAATGAAACGATCAAGACTTGGTAAGAGGCGAGATGGAGGTGTCCAGGTGGAGGGAGAATACTTTGGATGGGTGAAAGGGTCCACTGGTCGGCAGGAGGTCTCAAGGTCAAAGAAATGAGCTCGGAGGTGAAAGTGATGGACAAGGAGCTCAACGTCATGCCGAGCGCGAAATTCATTGCGGTGGGGGCGTAAGGGGACAACACTGAGTCCGTTGTTAAGTACAGATTGTTCAGAATCAGAGGTGGGAATGTGTGATGGAACTGAATTAACAGTGCATTGCTCCAGCCACGGTCATAGAACATAGAACACAGAACATAGAACATAGAACATAGAACATTACAGCGCAGTACAGGCCCTTCGGCCCTCGATGTTGCGCCGACCTGTGAAAGCATCTGACCGACACTATTCCATTTTCATCCATATGTCTATCCAATGACCACTTAAATGCCCTTAAAGTTGGCGAGTCTACGACTGTTGCAGGCAGGGCGTTCCACGCCCCTACTACTCTCTGAGTAAAGAAACTACCTCTGACATCTGTCCTATATCTATCACCCCTCAACTTAAAGCTATGTCTCCTCGTGTTTGCCATCACCATCCGAGGAAAAAGACTCTCACTATCCACCCTATCTAACCCTTTGATTATCTTATATGTCTCTATTAAGTCACCTCTCCTCCTCCTTCTCTCTAACGAAAACAACCTCAAGTCCCTCAGCCTTTCCTCGTAAGACCTTCCCTCCATACCAGGCAACATCCTAGTAAATCTCCTCTGCACCCTTTCCAAAGCTTCCACATCCTTCCTATAATGCGGTGACCAGAACTGCACACAATACTCCAGGTGCTGCCGCATCAGAGTTTTGTACAGCTGCAGCATGACCTCGTGGCTCCGAAACTCGATCCCCCTACTAATAAAAGCTAACACACCATATGCCTTCTTAACAGCCCTATTAACCTGGGTGGCAACTTTCAGGGATTTATGTACCTGGACACCAAGATCTCTCTGTTCATCTACACTACCAAAAATCTTCCCATTAGCCCAGTACTCTGCATTCCTGTTACTCCTTCCAAAGTGAATCACCTCACACTTTTCCGCATTAAACTCCATTTGCCATCTCTCAGCCCAGCTCTGCAGCCTATCTGCATGTCGTAACATATTAGTTGGAGGCTCGTCTCTGGGATCACATATTAATTGGATGATCACAATTTCTGGGTTAAACCCAATGCTGACAACGTTCAATTCTAAGTGAGGTAATAAAAATTGGAAAAGGGTAAATAAAATGAACCAGGTTTCTTCTATAAATGGGTCAAGGCTTTATCATCTGAATGGTGTTAACAGTTGCTGCAGAGTTTCTGGGAAAGGTGAATGTGCCCCTCAGTGACGACTTTAACCACGATTAAGCTAAAAGGTTTGGCAGCAAAGTTAGGATTGGAATTAAAATAATGTGGTAAAAAAACAAAGATAATTGACGTCATAGCCCAACATTTAAAAGTAAAAGAGGAAGAACAAGAAGATAGTAAGTGAGAGGATGATGCAGCTGAAGTGGCTAAGATTTAGTTAGAAATTTTAATAAAACACTCAGGCTTCAACAGGAAAAGGAAATGGTAAAATTTGAGGCTGAGAAAAAATTATGAAAACCTAAACTTCAGAGAGAAAGTGAAAGAGATGGGAGGGATTTTAGGTTATAAGAAATGCAACTAAGACAAAGCGGTAATCTTGATTCCAGGTACGGTCTGGTCAGGAAGAATTTTAATTCTGACCATAACCCAAGGAAAAGCTGTTTAGATATATACAAGCTCTTCCAATGTTTGAGGAAAGGGACTAGAGTCATTTTTCACATCTTGTGCAAAAATAACCAAACAAACGAATTTGCCAAACGAAAGATGGACACTGCTTATGCAAAGTCGGTAGATGGGCAGAGCTCATGAACTTCATGCCATGCTTCCTGAAGAGGCTTCTGCAGATTATGAGATCGAAAAAAGCGCTATCTTCGCTGCGTATGAGTTAGTCCGTGAAGGTTACCATCAGAAGTTTCAAAACATATGGAGATTTTTTTTGGCAGACGCATGTAGAATTTGAGAGGGTGAAGCAAATTAGTTTTGACCGTTGGATACGGGCATCAAAAATTGAAACCACATATGAGAATTTAGAGAACTGATTCTCTTGGAAGAGTTCAAACAAATCAATTCCTTCAGTACTGAGAACTCATGTGGATAACCTGTGAGACTTGTGAGTTATAAAGGCCAGGCAAGCGGCAGAAATTGCTGATAATGTTGTGCTTGTGAATAAGCCAAAACCTTTTGTCCGTCACCCTCATAAACCCAAAACGGATATAAAGTGGGAGAGTGAAAGGAAGGCAAGTAGCCAGGAAGAAGAAGCAACAGCTGGGAATGTCCCAGCTTACTGTTTTCCTTGTCTTTGAGTTTCTTTTGGCGCCGGAGGAACCGGAAGCTGGTCGGCAGCGAGGACTCCTGGGTAGGTATTTTCCTTAAAGGTGCGGAGCTGAGTAAACCCGAGCCACTACACATGTAGTGTCTCCCACCCATCCTCCTCCTGTAACCTAATAATAAAACCCTTTTTACCCTCCTCCTCTAACCAAAAAGGACTGAGCAGGTAAGCTATTTACTGTTTTTGTTAATATCTATAGTTGTACTTAACTAAGGGGTAATTGAATAAAAGAAATGGCAGCCAGTGTAGTGTATTGCTCCTCCTGCAGAATGTTCGAGGTGAGGGGAACCTCCGGTGACCCTGCCGACTTCACCTGCTGGAAGTGCATCCGTCTCCAGCTCCTATCAGACCGTGTTAGGGAATTGGAGCTGGAGCTGGATGAACTGAGGATCATTCGGGAAGCTGAGGGGTTGATAGATAGAAGCTACACGGAGGTCGTTACTCCACAAATCAAAGGCAGCTGGGTAACAGTTAGAGGTGGGAAGAGGTCAGTGCAGGGATCTCCTGTGGTCGTTCCCCTCAACAACAAGTATACAGTTTTAGATACTGTTGGGGGGGACGGCCTATCGGGGGCAGGCTGCAGTGACCGGGCCTCTGGCACGGGGTCCTGCACTGCGGCTCAGAAGGGAAGGAGGGAGAATGGGAGAGCACTAGTCATTGGGGACTCGATGGTGAGGAGTACAGACAGGCGGTTCTGTGGGCGCAGGCGAGACGCACGGATGGTTTGTTGCCTCCCTGGTGCCAGGGTCCGTGATGTTTGTGATCGCGTCTTCAGGATCCTTAAAGGGGAGGGGGAGCAGCCAGAGGTCGTGGTGCACATTGGCACCAACGACGTAGGAAGGAAGGGTGGCACAGATGTTAGAAGTGAGTTTAGGGAGTTAGGCTGGAAGCTGAAAGCTCGGACGGACAGAGTTGTTATCTCTGGTTTGTTGCCGGCGCCACGTGATAGTGAGGCTAGGAATAGGGAGAGAGCACAGCTGAACACGTGGCTGCAGGAATGGTGTAGGAGGGAGGGCTTCCAGTTCTTGGATAATTGGACTGCATTCTGGGGAAGATGGGACCTGTTCAAACAGGACGGGCTGCATCTGAACCAGAGGGGCACCAATATCCTGGGAGGGAGGTTTGCTAGTACTGTTCGGGAGGGTTTAAACTAGTTTGGGAGGGGGATGGGAACCGGACTTGTAATCCAGGGACCAGTGGGTCCACTCAGAAAGACAAAGAGTGTAGTGAGGTATTGGGGAAGGTAGCACTGTCACAGAGGACAGATGGGCACGGAGAAGGGTTAAAGTGCGTATACTTCAACGCAAGAAGCATCAGGAATAAGGTGAGTGAATTGAAGGCGTGGATGGGCACTTGGGACTACGATGTTGTGGCCATCACTGAAACGTGGATAGGTGAGGGGGAGGAATGGTTTTTGGAGGTACCTGGTTATAGATGTTTTCATAAGATTAGGAATGGTGGTAAAAGAGGTGGGGGGGTGGCATTGTTAGTTAGAAATAGTGTAACAACTGCTGAAAGAATTTTCGAGGAGGATCTGCCGACTGAGGCACTGTGGGTTGAGGTCAGGAACAGGAAAGGAGCAGTCACCTTGATGGGAGTTTTCTATAGGCCCCCCAATAGCAGCAGGGAGGTGGAAGAGCAGATTGGGAAACAGATTTTGGAAAGGAGCAGAAGTCACAGGGTAGTAATTATGGGGGATTTCAACTTCCCAAATATTGATTGGCAACTCTTTAGATCGAATAGTTTGGATGGGGTAGTGTTTGTGCAGTATGTCCAGGAAGCTTTTCTGACTCAGTATGTAGACTGCCCGACCAGAGGGGAGGCAATATTGGATTTGGTACTAGGTAATGAACCAGGGCAAGTGATAGAGCTGTTGGTGGGCGAGCACTTTGGAGATAGTGATCACAATTCTGTAGCATTCACTGTGGTAATGGAGAGGGATAGGTATGTGCAACAGGGCAAGGTTTACAATTGGGGGAAGGGTAGATATGATGCTGTCAGGCAGGAACTGAGGAGCATAAGTTGGGAGCATATGCTGGCAGGGAAGGGCACGGTCGAAATGTGGAACTTTTTCAAGGAGCAGATAGTAGGGGCCATTGATAAGCATGTCCCTGTCAGACAGGGAAGGGATGGTCATGTGAGGGAACCGTGGTTGACAAGAGAGGTTGAGAGTCTTGTTAGGAAGAAGAAGGATGCGTATATAAAGTTGAGGAAAAAGGGCACAGGCATAGCTCTGGAGGGATACAAGATGGCCAGGAAGGATCTGAAGAAAGGGATTAGGAGAGCTAAGAGAGGGCATGAAAAATGCTTGGCGGGTAGGATAAAAGAAAACCCCAAGGCCTTTTACGCGTATGTCAGAAATATGAGGATGACCAGGGGGACCATAGGTCCGGTCAAGGACAATAGCGGGAGACTGTGTGTTGAGCCGGAAGAGATAAGTGAGGTTTTGAATGAGTACTTCTCTTCGGTATTTACGAATGAGAAGGGGTGTATTACTGAAGAGGACGATGTGAAACAGATTGGTAAGCTCGAGGAAGTGCTCGTTAGGAGGGAAGATGTGTTGGGGTTTTTGAATAACTTGAAGATAGACAAGTCTCCCGGGCCTGACGGGGTATATCCAAGGATGTTATGGGAAGCAAGGGATGAAATTGCAGAGCCGCTGGCAATGATCTTTTCATCTTCTCTGCTGACGGGGGTGGTACCAGGTGATTGGAGGGTGGCAAATGTTGTGCCCCTGTTCAAGAAAGGGAATAGGAACAACCCTGGGAATTACAGGCCAGTTAGTCTTACTTCGGTGGTAGGCAAGTTGATGGAAAAGGTGCTGAGGGATAGGATTTCTGAGCATCTGGAAAGACACTGCTTGATTCGGGACAGTCAGCACGGTTTTGTGAGGGGTAGGTCTTGCCTCACAAGCCTGATTGAATTCTTTGAGCAGGTGACCAAGCAAGTGGATGAGGGTAAACCAGTGGATGTGGTGTACATGGATTTTAGTAAGGCATTTGATAAGGTCCCCCATGGTAGACTTATGGAGAAAGTCAGGAGGCATGGGATAGTGGGGAATGTGGCCAGTTGGATTAAGAATTGGCTAACTGATAGAAGGCAGAGAGTGGTCTTAGATGGTAAATACTCAGCCTGGAGCCCAGTTACCAGTGGCGTGCCGCAGGGATCAGTTCTGGGTCCTCTCCTGTTTGTGATTTTTATTAACGACTTGGATGAGGAAGTCGAAGGGTGGGTCAGTAAATTTGCAGATGATACAAAGGTTGGTGGAGTTGTGGATACCGAGGAGGGCTATTGTCGTCTGCAAAGGGACTTGGATAGGTTGCAGTGCTGGGCTGAAAAGTGGCAGATGGAGTTTAACCCTGAAAAGTGTGAGGTCGTCCATTTTGGAAGGACAAACATGAATGCAAAATACTGGGTTAACGGTAGGGTTCTTGGGCATGTGGAGGAGCAGAGAGACCTTGGGGTCCATGTGCATAGATCATTGAAAGTTGCAACTCAAGTGGATAGGGCTGTGAAGAAGGCATATGGGGTGTTAGCGTTCATTAGCAGAGGGATTGAATTTAAGAGCCGTGAGGTGATGATGCAGCTGTACAGGACCTTGGTAAGGCCTCATTTGGAGTACTGTGTGCAGTTCTGGTCGCCTCATTTTAGGAAGGATGTGGAAGCCTTGGAGAGGGTGCAGAGGAGATTTACCAGGATGTTGCCTGGAATGGAGAATAAGTCTTACGAGGAAAGGCTGAACATTCTAGGCCTCTTCTCATTAGAAAGGAGAAGGATGAGGGGTGACATGATAGAGGTTTATAAGATGATCAGGGGAATAGATAGGGTAGACAGTCAGAAACTTTTTCCCCGGGTGGAGCAAAGCGTTACAAGGGGTCATAAATTTAAGGTGAAGGGTGGGAGATATAAGGGGGATGTCAGGGGAAGGTTCTTTACCCAGAGAGTGGTCGAGGCATGGAATGCCTTGCCCGGTGAAGTTGTTGAGTCAGAAACTTTAGGGACTTTCAAAAGGCTTTTGGATAGGTATATGGATAAAGGAGAATGATGGGGTATAGATTAAATTGTCCTTGACAGAGGACAAAGGATCGGCACAACATTGTGGGCCGAAGGGCCTGTTCTGTGCTGTATGTTCTATGTTCTATGTTCTATATCCCCTGCACAGGCCAGAAAGGAAGGTGATGAGGATCGGAGTGAGGTCCACAATCCAAAGTGCTTTCATTGCCAAAAGCTGGGTTATCTTCGTGCAGAATGCTGGAAATTGCGAGGTAAACCCATAGGACTTAATACGTAGAGAGTACAGCAGACTAGGCTGTAGCTTTGACGGCAGCTGTAAAACTCGATACAAAAACGAAAGTGAGTGTAGAGGTTAAAAATAGATAGCCGAAAGTTATAATGAATTCTTGTCCAAGGGAAAAGTAACTTCATATCCTTAAGTGAGGCAAAAAAAACCATCATTATACTCTGGGATACAGGTGCATCCCAAACACTCTTGCTGAGGAAATATATAACGTTTTCACCAGAGATCACCCTAAATGCTGCCGTTTGAGTTAATGGGACTGCAGGGGAATATATGCCCCTACCTTTTTATGAAGGCCTCAATTGCATTCCGTGGTAGAGAATTCCACAGGTTCACCACTCATGTCAGTCCTAAAAGGCTTACGCTTATCCTTAGACTGTGTCCCCTGGTCCTGTACTCGTCCGCCATCTGAAACATCCTTCCTGCATCCAGTCTGTCCAGTCCTGTTAGAATTTTGTAGGTTTCTATGTGATCCGCTCTCATTCTTCTAAACGCAAGCGAATACAAGCCTAATCGACTCAATCTCTTTTCATACGTCAGTCCTGCCATCCCAGGAATCAGACTGGTGAACATTCGCTGCACTTCCTACATGGCAAGAACATCCTTCCTCAGATGAAGAGACTAAAACTGCATCCAATACTCCAGATCTGCTCTCACCAAGTCCTTGTATAATTGCAGCAAGACATCATTTCTCCAGTACTCGAATCCTCTCGCTATGAAGGCCAACATACCATTTGCCTTCTTATCTGCCTGCTGCACTTGCATGCTTAATTTCAGCTTAACTTGGTGCACGAGGACACCAAGGTCTCGATGCACCTCCCCCTTTCCCAATCTATCGCATTTGAGATACTAATCTGCCTTTCTATTTTTGCCACCAAAGTTGATACCTCACATTTATCCACATTATACTGCATCTGCCATGTATTATCCCACTCGCTCAACCTGTCCAAATCGCACTGGAGCTTCTCTGCATCCTCCTCACAGCTTACTCTCACACCCATCTTTTTGTCGCATTTTCGCAATTCCACATACGACTTTCTCATCTACCAGGAGCGTAATCCATATAGACTTAGGTTTCTATTTTATTCATAAGAGACAGTTAATTTAAAAAAATGACAAAAAAAAACCGCTTCGCTACTACTACTATTGTTGAATGTATGTGGGTGAATAGGGGGAGGTAAATTAAAATAAGAAGTTATAAAATCTTTAGTCATAGGTTTATCTTAATACTGTTTAACATTGTTTTGATAAATGGTTAAGTTGCTGTTGTGTAAAAATACTTGGTATGGTTTGTTTTGTTCCGGGAGTTACTGGTGTTTAATTTGACTATTTTCCGATTGGGCGTGCAAGCTTAATAATATGCTGTGATACAGATGACACTCTATCACTTTCATACCTCCCTGTCTCATGCTCCGTCTGTCTCACTCCATTTCCCTTAATACTTGTTCATTCCCCCCTTTCTCTCTCTCTCTCCCTCTCTCTGTCTCTGTCGCACACACACAGACACACTTACTCTCCCTGTCAATCTGTATCTCTCGCTCTATGACGCTCATTTCCTCTCTCTCTCTCTATTTCATTCACTCTCACTGTATATCTGTCTATCTGTCTCTCACACTCTATCACTCTCATTAGCTGCCTGACCTTCCCCGGCTTTCTCTCTATTTCTCTCTTTGTATAATTCTCCCACTCTCCCTGTCCATCTGTATCTCTCACTCTTTCAGTCTCACACTCTCTCTCTCTCTATCTATCTATCTATCTATCTATCTATCTATCTATCTATCTCTCATGGCCTGCATGTGGACTCTGACTCCATCTCTGTTTCTCACTCCCTTTCAATCCCTGTCTGTCTGTCTGGCTGTCGTGCTCTATATCACTGTCATTCCCTTTCATTATCTCTCTTTCTTTCTTTCTTTCTTTCTTTCTTTCTTTCTTACTTTCTTTCTTTCTTCCTTCCGTTCTTTCTTTCTTCCTTCCTTTCTTTCCCCCTCTCTCTCTCTCGCACGCACACATACACACACACACTCTCCCTGTCTGTCTGTCTGTCTCTCTCTCTGTATCTTACTCTCTCTCACTCTCCCTGTATCTATCTCTTTCTCTATCAATCGCATTCTCTGTCTGTCTCCATCTATCTCCCCTTCTCTCTCTCATGCTATATCTTTCTCACTCTCACTCCATCTCTCTCTCTCTCTCTCTCTCTCTCTCTCTCTCTCTCTCTCTCTCTCTCTCTCTCTGTATCTGACTATCTCTCAGTCTCCCTGTCTCTCTCTATCAATTTCATTCCCTGTCTGCCTGTATCTATCTCTCTCTCTCCCCCTCCCTCCCTCCTTGAATCTGACTCTCTCTCAGTCTCCCTGTCTCTGTCTGTCTCCCTATCAATCTCATGCCATGTCTGTTCTCTGTATCTCTCACTGATGCTCTCCCTTTCTCACTCTCACTACATCTCCACCCCTTCTCCTTCTCCTTCTTCCTCTAATTCCCCGTCGATCTTACCATCACTTTCTCGTTCACACTCTCTCTCATCTGTCTCTCACACAAACATTCTCTTCATCTGTCTGTCTCCTTCACACACTCTAGCCAGAATTCTGTACGGCATTTTGAAATGGGAATGGTGGTATGGGGGCCGGGGTGGCGTGCGAGGGGAGGCGGGGTTGTTGGTGGAGAATCGCATCAGAAGCATTCTCCCATAAATATGGTGCCACGATGTCAGTTTTTGATTTATAAGTGGCAGGAAAGCACTAACGTAAATCGATGCCCCGACGTGACGAGAATGGATATGAAATCGTCGAACTAGTAGTTTCATTAAATTAGCATCAAATTTATCGTGATATAATGGGGAGCTTCTGATTAAGTTGATGGCGTGTCTTTGGATACATAACATTTAAAAGCCAGTATCACCGAGGCGAAGCTTCATGACAGGGAGGCAGCAATGACCAACACTCCATCGGGTGAGAGGTGGTGGAGTGGGGGAGGGGTGTTGGTTCTACAGATCATTTTGTAACGGTCGTGCTGTGCACTCTGAAAGATGGGGTCAGGTTCTCGAAAGCTCTTCAAGAGGGTTGGGATCTCAGGGCATCTGCAACGAGATTTGGGAGTCACGTCCTCTGCAGGGGTGGGAATCTTGGATTTAGGTGTGTGTACGGGTTGAACAATCCGTGGTGAGATCTGTCTTTCACAATACTGCTGGAGGAAACGATTGTCCATCAGCTAGTGTGGGCACTGCGGTTCATCGAAAATTCTTCTGGGAGAATTAGAAAAACCTCAAATGCCATGACAGGGTCGTCTCTGGAAGTCCAATGGTCACATTGCATGGTTCTCATACATGCTGTCTTTTTGGACTCGTGTTTCATGATACTGTGCCTTTGACAGAGGAAGTTACAAGACCCAGCTGCACCTAACCATGAAGCTCCACTTGAGAGCGACAGCAGCCAGTCATGCTGACAAGGATGCACCCAGAGTCATAGAGTTTCACAGCACAGAAACAGGATCTTGGGCCCAACATGCCTGCGCTGACCATCAAGCAGCCATACAACTTCACACCATTTTCCAAAACTTGGCCCGTAGCCTTGTATACTGTGGCGTTTCAAGTGCTCATCTAAATACTTCTTAAATGTTGTGAGGCTCCCTGCTTCTACCACCCCTCCAGGCAGTATGCTCCAGATTCCAGCCACTCTCTGGATGAAAAGAAATCCTCAACTCTTTTCTAAACCTTCCGCCCCTTACCTTAAATGTTTGTACCCCGTTACTGATCCCTCCACTAAGGGAGAAATGTTTCTTCCTGTCGATCGTATCAATGCCCCTCATAATTTTGCATACCTCAATCAGGTCCCCCCCTTTGCCAACTCTGCTGTCGGGGGAAAAATAGCATATCCAGTCTCTCTTCATCACTGAAATGCTCACGCCCAGGCAGCATCCTGGGGAATCTCCTCTGCACCATCTCCAGTGCAATCACATCCTCCCTATAGTGCGGTGACCAGAACTGTGCACAGAACACCAGCTGTGGCCTAACCAACATTTTATACAGCTTAAACATAACCTCCCTGTTCTTATATTCTCTGCTTCGGTTAATAAAGGCAACTATCCCATATGCCTACCTAACCAGCTTATCAATCTGTGATGCTGCCTTCAGTGATCTATGGACAATCACCCCCTGGTCCCCCTGACCCTCTGTACTTCCTTGGGTCCTACCATATTCCCTTACCTTGTTTGTCCTCCAAAAATGCATCACCTGAAACTTCTCAGGCTTAAACTCCATCTGCCAATGCTCCAGCCATCCTACCAGCCCATCTATATCGTCCTGTAATCTATGTCTTTCCTCCTCACTATTTATGACACCACCAATTTCCGTGTCGTCTGAGAATTTACTGATCATACAGGCCATATTCAGATCTAAATCATTAAGGTACATTACACACAGTAAGGGTCCCAGAACCGAACCCTGTGGTACCCCACTGATCACATCCCCCATTCGCAAAAACAAACCTCGACTATCACCCTCTACCTCCTGCCACTAAGGTAATATTCGATCCCATTTGCCAAATTACCCTGGATCCCATGGGCTATTACCTTCTGAACCAATCTCCCATGCGGAGCCTCATCAAAAGCCATGCTCAAGTCCATGTGGACCCAATCAACGGCTTTACCTCACATACACACCTAGCCACCTCATCGAAAAATACAATCAAGTGTTTTAGACATGATATCCCCCTATAAAGCCATGCGTATGATTCCTGAGTAATTCCTGCCTCTCCAAGTGGAGATTAATCCTGTCCCTCAGAATTTTTTCCAATAATTTCGCGACCACTGATGTTAGCTTCACCAGCCTTTACTTACCTGGTTTATCCCTGCTACCCTTCCTGAATAATGGTACCACATTCGCTGTCCTCCACTCCTCTGGTACCTCTCCTGTGGCAAAAGAGGATTTGGAAATTTGTGGCAGAACACCTGCTCTCTCCTCTTTTGCGTCATATTGCATCTGGGATCGATCTCATCTGGGGATGTATCCACCTTTAAGCCCATTAATACAGCTAATACTTCCTCCTATTCAATGCTAATTTGATTAAGTCTATCACAATCTCCCTGCCTGATCACTACACCTACATTGTCCCTCTCCATAGTGAACACAAATTAAAAGTAATAATTCAAAGCCTCACCTATGTCCTCTGGTTCCACACACAGATTCCCTCTTTGCTCCCTAACGTCCCCACTTTATCCATAGTTATCCCCTTTCCCTTAGCATACTTGTAAAAAGCCTTTGGATTTCCCTTGTCCTTGTCTGCCAGTGAATTTTCATGTCCCCTTTTGGCTCTCCTAATTACTTGTTTAAGTAAACCCTATACTTTCTATACCCCTCTAGCACCTCCGCTGTTTTCAGCGCTGTCAATCTGCTATAAAACTTTTTTTTGCTTTATTCCTCCATATCCCTTGACATCCAGAGTTCCCCTTGATTTGTTGGTCCTACCCTTCACCTTTAAGGGGACGTGTTTATCTTGAACCCTCACCATTTCCTTTCCGAATGACTCCCACTGGTCTGATGTAGACTGTCCTTTAAGAAGCTGCTCCCAGTCCACTTTGGCCAGATCCTGTTTATCACATTGGAATCTTCCTTCTCCCAATTCATTACTTTTATTTCTGGTCTCTCTATGTCCTTTTCCATAACTGCTTAAATCTTACAGAGTTATGGTCACTCTCCCGAAATGCTCCCCCACTGCCACTTCTATCACTTTTCCTTCCTCATTCCCCAGGATTAAGTCCAGCACCGCTCCTCCTCTTGCAGGACTCTCTACGTGCTGGCTCAAACAAACCCTCCTGAATTCACTTGAAGAATTCCGCCCCCTTCAAACGTTTTGCACTGATGCTATCCCCTCTAATATAGGGGAAGTTTAAATCCTATTAGTTTTGCACCTCTCTGACATTTGCCTCCATGTCTGCCCCTCTATCTCTCCCTGACTGTTTGGAAGCCTGTAGTACATTTCCAGCCAAGTGATTGCCCCAATTTGTTTTTAAGTTCTACCCATATGGCCTTATTGGAGTAACCTTCTCAGATATCATTCCCCACCCCTCCTGACTGCGGTAATTGACACCTTAATCAACAGTGCAATGCCACCTCCTCTTTTACCCCGTCTCCTATCACGTCTGTAGATTCTATACCCAGTCCTGCCCTTCTGTCAATCATGTCTCAGTGATAGCAATAATATACCAAAAAAACATGTGTTAATCAACGCCCTCAATTCATCTGCCTTACTAGTAAGACTCCTTGCATTAAAATGGGTAAAATCCAGCCTTGCATTATTTGCTCGAACCTTAACAGGTCTGCATTTACTCTGCCATTCAAAGTGACTTCGCTTCTCTTCTATATTTGAATGTCGATCACCCCTTACTGTGTTTCCATTCTGCATCCCATCCCCCTGGCAAATAAGTATATATCCCTAACCCCCGCCCCCCACCCCCAACAGCATCAGCAAACCTCCCAGCAAGGATGTTGGTCCCGTTACAGTTCAGATGCAACCCCTCCATCTTATTCAGATCCTAACTTCTCCAGAAACAAACCCAGTGATCCAGGAAACTAAACCCTCCCTCCTGCACCATCTTTTCAACCATGCATTCATCTGCTCTAACCTCCTATTCATATACTCACTAATTCATGGCACCAGCAGAAACCCAGATATTTCAATCTTTGAGTTCCTACTTTTTAATCTGCTGCCTAGTTCCCTAAATTCTTTTTGCAGGACCTCATCCCTCTTTCTATCTATGTCATTGGTGCCAACATGGACCAGACCTCTGGCTGTGCACCCTCACCCTCCAGAATACTCGGTACCCGCTCGATGATATCCATTACCCTTGCACCAGGGACGCAACAGATGATCCTAGAATCACATCTGCGAAAACAGAAACGCCTATCGTTTCCTCCAACCACAGAATCCACTACCTCTATTGTCCTATTTCCCCTTTTTCTCCATCCCAGCACAGCTGACTCACCAATTATATTCTGGTTATGACTCTGTGTGCATTTTCCGAATGAACCCTCTTTCCCATTACTACCCAGAACTGAATACCGGTTAGAAAGTGAGATGTTCTCCGGACACTCTTAAACTGCATGCCCTGACTTCCTTGTCCGTCTGGCAGCCACCCAGTCACGCCCCGACTGTGCCTCGGCACCGGCTTGCTTACCTCCTGAAACGTGCCATCCATGTAGCCCTCCACCTCGTGGATGTGTCACAGTGACTCCAGCCGCTGCTCGAGCTCCGAAACCCGAAGTTTAAGCTTCTGCAACCGGAGACAGCTTCCGCAGGCATGTTCGCCAAGGTCACATGTCATGTTCAGAACTTCCCACGTTGCACAGCAGGCACATTCTGCTTGGCCAAGCTGTCCTACCATTACTTAATTTTATAATGAAAACTTATCAGCTATTTACAATTAGCTTTCATCCCCTGTATCTTTGAGGCTGTGAAAGAAAAAGACCAAAAAGCACCTTCCACCGCCCCCAGCCAGCGAAAATACCCACACTTAACTTCCTGCAAACAGCACTAGCATAGCTAGAAAATACTAATTATTTACAGGTCGCTATTCTAGGGCTTTAATTTAAAAGGTACCTTTTCATTTAACTCCAATCAATCACAGTTATCCCCAGGCAATAACAGCTGTCGGCCACCGACCAATCAGCACACAGAATTTCAGTGATGTCACTACTGTTTCTTTGCTAAATCCAAACAGAGCGCGTGCAGAAACAATCAGAGAGTCCGCCGCTGCCCCTGACGTCAGGTAGGTAAAGGACCTGGAGCCCCGCTCCGTTTCGAAAGCTTTTCATCCCTATTCCTTTCAGGTCCGCCGCTGCCCCGGACGTCAGGTTGGGTTACACAGTATGGGGCAGTGTCCCTTTACCCTGGCTACTTTATCTGACAGTGTACTGGTTTTCAATAAGCGACCTCCAAATGCCCAAACAGCATTGTGAGCATCCGATACCAACCTTTGCGCCATGCTGCGGGATGAGCTGTGACATATGGGATTTTGGATTCACCCTATGCCCGTGGCCCTGACAATCACAGTGGCACTAAACTTCCACACTTCTAGATCTTTCCAGGAACCTCCAGCGACATGTATGGGGTCACACAGGCAGCAGAGCATCACTGCATTAAGGCGTTGAACAATCCCCTATTCAAGAGGGCCGACGAGTAGCGAGTATGTGCATTAACAGACCAACCCTGAAAGTCATGCCGAGGGGGCCAACAGATTGGGGGTCATCGCCAGATTTCCACGGGTGCAGGGTCTGTTAGATTGCATCCATGTGGTCTTCAACAGAGCAGCCAGCCGTCTTCACCAACAGGAAAGGCTTCCCTTCAATCATGTTCAACTGGTCTGCGACCACAAACGACATTTCCTGCAGGTGTTTGCCCACTTCCAAAGCAGCTGCAATGCCTTCATACTTCTCAGAACAAAGCACCACAACTTTTGTGGCCGCCGCTCGCGTTCAGGAATAAATTCTCCGGGAGAAGAGCTACACATTGAGGCGTGCCTTCTCACGCTTATGAGGAACCCTAGAAATGCAGTGGAGGAAAGGTGCAACACTTGCCATGGCTCCACCTGATCGACTACTGAACAGGTCATAGCGCTGCTGACGGTGATATCCTACTGCATCAACCGATCCAGCGGCAGTATGCCCGGCAAGGTTTGCATGTAACTTCGGATTCTGCTGTGTGCTGCACAATCTAGCACTGCAGAGGTGGGTGAAGGACTTTTTAATGCTAAGATGCCCGAGAGACACCCATCAACTAATCAGGAATATGTGTAGGGGTTATCGATACATTTGCAGAACAGAAAGAGGACATTCAGCCCATCGCGTCCATGCCGGCTCTCCACGGAGCTGTGCATTCAGTCAAACTAATCAGCTCGATCATCGTAGCCCTGCAAGTCTATTTCTCGCAAGTGGCCATCAACTTCTTATTAAAGTCATTGATTGACTCCGCTTCCAATACTCTTGAAGGCAGCATGTTCCAGGTCATTACCACCCACCGCATAAAATGTGCTTCCTCATATTCCCTTGCATCTTTTGCCCAAAATCTTCAATTTGTATCTCTTAGTCCTTGTACCATTTGTTAATGGGAGAACATTTTCCTCGTCTAACTTATCAAACCCTGTCATAATTTGAAACTAAAGTCCATTTTAATTTAAAGTCCGTAAGAAACTAAAGACCATTTTAATTTCCAGGAAGCCCAAAATTGGAATTAACCGACTGGAATTGCCGAGTGGGGTAAGAGCTGTGGGAAATACCTCTTGTCTTACACTTTCTTCACCTTGCATTCTCAGAGATAAAGGGAGGCAGCCTAATTGCTGAAGTAACCTTTTTGACAGAGAGAAAACAGGAAGAAAGTGGAATTTCCTGCTGGTTTTCAGCATGTGTGTTCTTTTTGATAGCCTGACAAACAACAAGAGTCGTTTTAATTTACTTGCTCCTTGTCGAAAGGGCTCAGAGAGAAGTAAGAATGCAGCTTGAAGGCAACTGGAGTTTGAATGAGCTGTTCCCTCAACAGCTACAGTTTCAAATCCAGACAGGGTGAAAAGCATGGTTTCTGGATCCTGTGAGTGGACCCCTTCAGGTACCTGTCCTCCCTGATTTCCCTACTCCATTTTAAGAAGTGGAACACAGAAATAAAAACTTAACATGACAGTTGACAACAAGACCCAAGTGCACAAAACACAAGTTACGGTTGGTTCTCAACTGTTCATGAGACCTTTCCCCCTTGGAGAAAAAAATCAGTTTACTTCATTTTTTTTTCTTAACATAGTTTTGCATTAAAAAGGAAACAGAACAGGTAAAGAGGTATTCATTTGTTCTCTCATTCACACTTAAACGTTATATACAAGGGGTTGTCTGGTGCAACCTCAGTACCTGGCCAATTGCAAAAGGGGTTAACCTCGGGACAAGGCGTCAGCGATGACGTTGTTGTTTCCTGTAATGTGAGTGATTTTTAGGTTAAAGGGCTGCAGCAGCAAACCCCAGCGGAAGAACAGGTCATTAGTGGCTCTGAACTTCTCTAAGAATTTCAGAGGGTTGTGGTCCATATACAAAGGTTCTCGGTGTCCATGGTGAACATAAATCTCAAAATTTAAAAAAGCTAATAGGAGACCCAAGGTTTCTTTCTCGACCATGGAGTACCTGCCTGGTGTCTGTTTAGCCTTTTTGAGAAATATGCAATTCGATGTTCGATCCCAGAGTCATTCTCCAGTCGTAGGACTGCTCCCACTCCTAAATCGCTGGCATCAATGACCACTCTGAATAATTTGCTGAAGAAAGGGACAGATAATATGGAATAAAAACAAGTAATGCTGGAACCACTCAGCAGGTCTGGCAGCATCTGTGGGAAGGGAAGCAGAGTTAACGTTTCGGGTCAGTGACCCTTCATCGGAACTGACAAATGTTAGAAAAGTCACAGGTTATAAGTAAGTGACGTGGGGGTGGGGCAAGAGATAACAAAGGAGGTCTAGATTGGACCAGGCCACATAGCTGACCAAAAGGTCACGGAGCAAAGGCAAACAATATGTTAATGTTGTGTTGAAAGACAAAGCATTAGTACAGATTAAGTGTAAATACACTGAATATTTAACAGCAGCAAGTGCAAACCTGAAAAAAACAATGGGTAAGCAAACTGAATAAACTAAAATGAAATGAAATAAATGCAAAAAAAAAAGATTGCAAAAAATGTAAAAAAAAAGAATGGAAAAGAAAAAGGAAGAAAAAATAACTAAAAATGAAAGTAAAATGGGGGGCTGTCATGCTCTGAAATTATTGAACTCAATGTTCTGTCCGGTTGGCTGCAGCGTGCCTAATCGGTAAATGAGATGCTGTTCCTCGAACTTGCGTAGATGTTCATTGGAACACTGCAGCAATCCCAGGACAGAGATGTGGGTTCAATCCCAGGACAGAGACAGATAATATGGGTTCATTTACTTGGATGCCTTTGAATTTTGCAAATATCTCTGATCATTGCTTTTTCTTAGTGCATCTGCTAGTGGGGCGGCTAGGGTGCTAACGTTTAGGACAAACCTTCATCAAAACCCAAAATCCCAAGGAATTGCCTGATCTCCCATTAGTTCTTGAGAGTAGGTAATGCGACCAGGGCATGTACTTTGGCTTCGCAGAGTAGCACAGTTCCCTGTCCTACTACATTACCCAGGTAAGTCACTCTGGCATTAGATGACTCGCTTTTTTTCCAGGTTCAGCACCCGGTTTGCCCTTTTCAGTCACTGAAACACAGCCTGCATGTCGTTTCAATGCTCATCCCAGGTGTCACTGTAAATTATCAAGTTGTCCAGGAACACAGCACAATTGCTAGGTCCAGCTATTACCTGGTTTCTCAACCATGGAAATACTGATGGGGCATTTTTTAAGACCAAAGACCTTACACTGATATAGGCCATCCGGGATGACAAATGCTGAGATCTCTCTCACACTGGGTGGTCTTCCAAGACACGTGCGTTTGCAGTCTAACAGCCGGGGGTTCAACCGTGGTCTCGTCCTCTTCGTTTGACTCCTCCTGGCTGCCCTCAGATAGTTTTACCCTCTGGCAAACACGCACTGGTTGAGTGGGTTTGGTTTTGCGTAGCGATCCCAAACAATCTATCAATAGATGGTCAAATGGTTTGCCAAATGCCGGAATGGATTTGAGGGAGGTGGGGGGGGGGGGGGGGCGGGGGGTGGGGGGGGGGATGGTGGGGGCGATTGGGGGCGGTTTAACTGTGCCCTGGACTTTTTCTGCAACCTAGAAAACATGGCAGGTTTTAGAATATTCGGCCACATCGGACCGGAGGCAAGGCCAGAAAAAGTGTTTGTATATTCCACCTAACGTTTTTAAAGTACCCACATGTCCAGCCATCAGGATAGCATGGGTTATCCTTAAAATCTATTGCCGGTATTATGTGGTTGGTGGAGCACTGTCCACAACTGCTCCGCAGGTCTCCACGTCTGCATTGCTACCCCATCTGGCAGATCGTAACACTCAAGGATCAGAGTTGTCCCTGCCTCAGAACAAGCAGTCTGTGCTGTGTGTTTTACTTCAGGATCTGCCTGCTGACCGTTAATTAGAGCGTCTCGACTGAGCACCCCCTCCACTTCGGACAGGTCCTTGAAGAAAGCTTCAGCTAATCAGATAATCAAGTCTCTGGCACATCCAGCTGGGGCACTGATTCGCTTTCAACTGAATCATTCCTGTCTGGTTTGGAACTGAGTCACTACTCAATCAGGGCAACTTCCTGGTACTTCTTCTTGTAGCTGTTCAGTTTCCCTGGTTTCACTGGACTGGTCGAAGATTATAGTGGTTGTTATTATCTTTCTGCCAGCCAAGGCAGTCCCCAGTAGGAAGTATATCACTGTTAAAGTAACTCTGAGACAATTACTACGGCTATGGGTCCTGAGACTAGGTCGCACTCTTGGTGGACTCAACGGAGGGGAACAGACGGGCAACCTTCTCCCACTCCGCTGACCAGTGCCTTGGTTTTCATGGAGGTTTCGGGAGGAAGGATTAGGCTGCTCTCTAACATCAAGTACTAAGTCGCCCCTGTATCCCTGAGCAGTATAATGGACTTGGTCAGCACCTGAGAATGGTAGGGAGCACGGTTCCTCCGAGGGCAAAACTCTGGTAACACTCTGGGAATTTTTCTGGTCCAGTAACATATACAAAATTTCCCTCAGAGGGTCTCGACTCTTCCATGAGAGACTTTGCCGGTCCTGCTATGCTCTTTACTGGGCTACCCTCTTTGGGATCGCCTTTGCAGAGACCTATTTGAACCGCTAGTTTTCATTTTAGCCTCCAGCATTCGAGCCTGAAGTGACCCATCATGTTGCAGTGGGAACACACTGGTCTCTGGAGTTTCTTTTTGTGGGTTAGAGGTGGACTCTTCGTACTCTCGCTCTCGCATCTTTCCAGCTGTGGCTCTCATAGAGCATTAGGAAAAATATGGCACATAAGGAGGCCATTCAGTCTGTCGTGTCTGTGCCGGCTGAAAAGAACTAGCTGCCGCATCAAATCCCATAGTCATGCAGGTTACAGCACTTCAGTGCATGTCCAGGCACATTTTTAAAGGAATTGAGGGTATCTGCCTCAACCACCGTTCCGGACAGTGAATTCCAGACACTCACTACCCTCGGTGTGAAAAAGTTTTTCCTCATGTCCTCTCTAACCCTTCTACCAATCACCTTATAGCAGTGCCCCCTGGTAATTGACCTCCCCACGAGGGGAAACAGCTCCTTCCTGCCTACTCTATCTAGGCCCCTCATAATTTTGTACATCTCAAATAAGTCACCCCTCAGCCTCCTCTGCACGAAGGAAAACAACTCTAGCCAATCCAATGTGTTATCATAGCTGCAACTTTCAAACCCTGGCAACATTCTTGGAAAACTCCCCTGCACTCTCTCCAGACCAATTATGTCCTTCCTGTAATGCGGTGACCAGAACTGTACGCAATACTCCAGCTGTGGCCGAATAGGCGTTTTATACAGTTCCAGCATTACATCCCTGCTTTTGTATTTTATACCTCAGCCAATAAGGGAAAGCATTCCATATGCCTTTTGCACCACTCTGTTTACCTGCCTTTCACCTTCAGGGAGCTGTGGACATGCACTTCTTCTACCGCTCTCAATATCCTCCGTTTATTGTGTATTCCCTCACGTTATTTGCCTTCCACAAATGCATTACCTCCTACTTTGCTCGACTGAATTCCATTTGCCTATTTTCCGCCCACTCAGCCGAACTACTGATATCATTCTGGCATCTATGGCTACCCTCTTCACTCCCAACTGCACCACCAATTACTGTGTTATCAGCAAATTTGCCAATCGTGCCTCCCACATTTAAGTCCACATCATTAATATATACCACAAGCAGCAAGGGGCACAACGCTGAACCCTAAGAAACGCCACTGGAAACAGCTTACCATTCACAAGAACAAACATCGACTACTACCCTTTGTTTCCTGCCCCTGATCCAATTTTGGATCCAACCTGCCACATTCCCCTGTATCCCATGGGCATTCATTTTGCTTACCATTCTTCCATGAGGGACCTTGTCAAATTACTTATTAAAATCCATGTAGACCACATCCACTGCTCTACTCACATCAATCCTCCTTGTTACTTTCTCAAAAGACTCAATTGAGTTACTACGAAACGACATACCCTTAAAAAATACATGCTGATTATCCCTGATTAATTCATGTCTTTCTAAGTGGCAGTTTACCCTGTACCTCAGAATTGATTGTAACAATTTACCCACCACCGAGGTCAGACTGACCGGCCTATAATTATTTCGCCTATCTATCACACGCTTTTTAAACAATGGTACAACTTTTGCAGCCTCCAATCGAATGGTACCTTGCCTGTATCTAGTGAGGATTTAAAGATGATTTTCACTGCATCCCCGATTTCCTCTCTGGTTTCCTTCAATAACTTGGAATGAAATCCAACCGCCCTGGCAATTTGTCCACTTTCAATGATGTCAGACGCTCTCGTCCTTCCTCTCTCATTATGCTTATTGCATCTAATATTTCACACTCTTCCTGTTTAACTACAATGTTCTACATCAACCCTCTGCTTTTTAAAGACAGAGGCAAAAAACATTTTAAGAACACTGTGCACATCTTCTGCATCCACACATAAGTTCCCTTGTACATCTCTGACAGGCCCTGCCCTTTCCTAAGTAATTGTCTTGCTCTTAACGTACTGAGAAAACATCTTTGCTTTTTCCTTGATTTTACCTGCCAATATATTTCATGCCCTCTCTTTGCTTTTCTAATTTCCTTTTGTACTTCACCCCTGCACTTTCTATATTCCTCTAGGCTTTCTAAAGTAGTACATTTTTTGGTGATCGTCATAAGCTTTCTTTTCCTCTTTTACTTACCCTGTAAGCTTCTAGATAACCGGGGGATCTAGATTCAGTCGTATCACCCTTTATCTTTGTGGGAACATGCCAACACTGTGCCTGTAGAATCTCGCTTTTGAATGCCTCCCACTAGTTTACCACAGATTTTCCTTCAGGTAGCTGTATCTTGTCCACTTTCGCCAGGTCACTTCTCAGTTTGGTAAAAGTTGACTTCTCCCAATTTACTCCCGTTTTATATTTGTCTTTTCCCATGAATACGCTAAAACTAACTTTATTATGTTAAGTATATCCAAAATCGTCACCCACTGTTACTTCGTCCACTTGTCCAGCTTCATTACTGAAGACTAAATTAAGAATTGTGTCCCCTCTCGTTGGGTTTGTTACGTGCTGACTAAAAACGTTCTCTTGAATGCAGTTCAATAATTTTGTCCCCTCTGTGCCCTTCACACTGTTTGTATCCCAGTTGATATTGATGGAGTTGAAATCCCCAACTATTATTGCGCTATAGTTTTTGCAGTCTGAAATGTCCCTACATATTTGTTCTTCTGCCGTCCTCTCATTATTTGGGGATCTATAGTACACTTCTAGTAGTGAGGCTGCCACTTAATTATTTCTGAGCTCCACCCATATGGCCTCGTTTGATTATCCATTTGGAATAACATCCCTCCTCAAAGCTGTTATTGATTCCTTAACTTGTAATGCAACACCCCCTCGTTTTTAATCTCCCTCTCTATCCCGCTTAAAAACTCTATATCCAGCGATGTTACGCTGCCATTCTTGCCCCTTTTTAAGCCAAGTGTCCATTGTAGCAACGATATCGTGTTCCCATGTATCTATCTGTGCCCTCATCTCATCCGTTGTATTTACTATACACCTTGCAGTTGAATAAATATCTTTCAACACTTCAAAATTCCTGTGCAGCACATTTTTTTAAACTTTACTTCTTCTGTCTTTCAGCGTCAGTCGCTAATTTTCTGCCTCCTGATTCCTGCCCTGAAACGCTCCTAACTGAGACATATGGATTGCCTTTGCTCCATGACCTTTTGGTCAGATATGTGGCCTGGTCCAATCTACACCATCTCTGTTATCTCTTGCCCCCCACCATTTGCTTATAACCTGTGACTTTTTTTTATTATTTGTCAGTTCCGAAGAAGGGTCACTGACCCGAAACGTTAACTCTGCTTCTCTTTTCACAGATGCTGCCAGACCTGCTGAGTGGTTCCAGCATTTCTTGTTTTTATTTCAGATTTCCAGCATCCACAGTATTTTGCTTTTATCTAACTAAGACAGTGCTCAGGTTCTCATCCCCCTGTCAAGATAGTTTAAACCATCCCGAACAGCACTGGCAAAACTTCCTGCAAGGTTATTTGTCCCAGTGCTGTTCAGGTGTACTCTGTCTGGCGTGTACAGATCCCAGATTCCCCAGAAACGGCCCCAATGACCCAGAAATCTGAAGCCTTCCCTCCTGCACCATCTCTCCACCGCACATCAGCTGGTGTATTTCCCTATTTCTATATTCACTAGCACGAGCTCGTGGGAATAATCCTCAGATTACTACCTTTGTGGTCCTCCTTGCGAATCTTGTTCCTAACTCCCTAAACTCCCTCTTTCTCCCTATACCTTTGGTACCAATGAGGACCACGACCTCGGGCTGCGCACCCTCGCCCTCCAGAATGCCCTGTAGCTGCTCAGTGATATCCATGTATCTTTCAGCAGGGAAGCAACATACCATCCTGGAATCATGGTCTGCGACCAGGAAACGCCTATCTGTTCCCCTAACTATAGAATCCCTTATCACTATTGCTCTCTTGCTCTTTCTCCTCCCTCCTTGCACAGTTCAGCCAGCCATGGTGCTGTAGTCATGACTCTCTCTGCACTCTCCAGAGGAACCTTCTCTCCCATTTGTACTCAGAACTGAATACCAGTTAGGAAGTGGGGTGTTCTCCGGGGTCTCCTGCACTACCTGCTTTGACCTTCTTGTCTCTCTGACAGCCACCCAGTCCCTCTCTGCGTGTGCTCTCTTAAGCTCCGGGGTAACTGCCTCCTGAAACGTGCTATGCACGTAGTTCTCCACCTCGCAAATGCGCCACATTGACTCCAGCCGCTGTTCACGTTCTGAAACCCGGAGCTCCAGCTTCTGCAGCTGGTGACACTTCATGCAGATATGTTCATCAAGGACACATGGTGCTTTCACGACTTCCCACATTCCACAGCAGGCATATTCCAGTTGGCCGAGCTGCCCTGCCTTACCTTAGCTTTACAAACTAATTATTGCTCGTGCAATAAGTAGAATAACTTACCAATTATTTGCCAATCAGGTTCTTCCCCTGCACTGTCGAGGCTGAAAAGGCTGAAAAGAAAAGAAAGTGACCAAAGAGCACCTGTTTCCCCCAGTCAGTGAAATCCCTCACATACAACTCGCAGCCTCAAAATGTCCAAACAGCACTGTTCTAATTAGTAATTATTAACAAATGACACTAATGCAGAAACTTGAGTAGTACTAACCTTCTCGGGTACAAGATAGCTGTTTGAGTTTGTTTTCTTTTAACAACGTTGTTTTTGTCTGTTTCTTTCAAGCTATTTACAGGCAATAACAGCTGTTACTTACCAACCAATCAGCTTCCAGATTTCCCGTGATGTCACTGGTACTTTTTGTTTTCTCTTTTAAAACTCAGCGCGCCGACAGAGAGAAAGAGCCTGCAGGTCCGGCTCCGGATTCGCCTCCTCACAGGTCCGCTGCTGGCTGCCATTGCTTCGTTCGGGGAAACCTTGAAAATCCCTAGCTTGGAGGGTTGGCTGTAGGCAGCCTTGGAGAGTCAGATTTCAGTTTAACTTTTCCATTTTTATCTTGTATTCGCTATTTTAACTGAGATCAAGGAAGCCATTTTAAGATTAACATTTGTCTTTTCAGCCATTTCGTAGTCTGCGTTGTGTATTCTGTATTAACTACAAGCATTGATTCTGTATAAAGCACGAGCCAGTCATGAAACAGATGATTGCAAAAGTAATGAATCCTGATTATGTTATAATGTTTAGTTTAGTTTAGTTTACTTCAGAGATACAGCACTGAAACATGACCTTCGGCCCACCGAGTTTGTGCCGACCATCAAACACCCAATTTGTTATACTAATCCTACAATAACTCCATATTACTAATGTGTTCTTTGTTGTAATTGATCCATATTTTCGGAAGTATGTGTATGCATTTAAAGTATTAATGAATAACAGCTGTTTAAGTAGAACATTTCTGATAAATTCAAATTCAGAAGAAATTGGAATCTTTCTGAACTCTGATAAGTTATTGTACACCATGGTCTTGTAAGAGTCTGGCTTATGAATACCGAATTGTTCAGCAGTAGATTAAAACCGGTATGGTTAAGAAAACATTGTTCTCCATGGATGACACATTGCTGCCCTTTTAAACCAGGTGTTATCAACTGGAAGATGCAATTAAGAGCAAACCATATTTACTAAACAACAGCTAGTACCGATCATTAAGTCAGCACGACGCTAAATGTGACATGTGCGATAGTTATCTAAGGGATAACAACAAGGGTTCCGTCAGGTTTCTTTGTTGGATAGATTCTGAAGTTTCCAGAGTATGAACTACTTTTTTATTTTTGCAAGCGGGTTCGATATCAAGACCAGAGACCTGAGAGCTTGCAAGTGACCTATAATTCAATAGAACATAAAACCGGCTGAAGCTGCATTATCCTACGTTTATGAATGATATATTTCCTTTACTAAATTTCCTTACATTTGCTATCCAAAAATATCCTGATATTGTCTGACTTGTTTAGGTCTCGTATGGGCAAAAGTACATGTATTAAGCCAATTTCAATAACTGAAATTTATCAGGCTAAAAATTAAGCCAAAAGAAAAACCAGAGTGAATCGAAGAATATGGGATCATAAGTCTCTGTTTCTTTGTCCATCCCTTTGCATCAGGGAACTAAGCATTTTCCATTTAAGCAGAATAGTGAGAATAGTATTAGACCCAGTGACCCTTTCTTTCACACCCTACCTCCTGTAAGGGCTCCATTCCATTCTCACAGTTTCTCCTTCTCCGACACATCTGCTCTGATGATGCAACCTTGCACAATAGCGCCTCTGATATGTTTTCCTTTTTCCTCAACTGAGGATTCCCATGCACTGTGGTTGAAAGGGCCCTTAACCATGTCTGGTCAATATCCCACAACAGTGCCCTTTTCCCTTCCCATCCCTCCCCAACCCGCGACAGGGTTCTCCTTGTCCACACTTTCCAACCCACCAGCCTCCACATTCTCTGCCATTTCCACCAAGTACAGCATGATGCCACTATCAAATGCAACTTCTCCTGCCCTCCCCTGTCAACATTCCAAGGGGATTGTTCCCTCCGCAAAACCCTGGTCCACTCCTCCATTGCCCAAACACCTCGTCCCCTTCCCATGGCACTTTCCCATGCAATTACAGGATGTATAATACCTGCCCCTTTACCTCTTCTCTCTTCGGTATCCAAGGCCCGAAACACTTTTTTCAGATGAAGCAGTTGTTTAGTTGTACATCTTTCAATTTAATATACCGTATTCGCAGGTCACAGTGTGGTCTCCTCTGATTTGAGGAGATCAAACGTGGATTGAGGACCGCTTTTCAGAACACCTCTGCTCATGCGAAAATATGACCCCGAGTTCCTGTCGGTTTCCATTTCAACACACACCCCAGTTCTCATGCTCAGATTTCTGTCCTGGTCTTGGTGCAGTGTTCCAGTGAACATCAACGCAAGCCAGAGGAACAGCACTTCATTTACCGATTAGGCATGCTACAGCCTTGTGGACTGAACATTGAGTTCAATAATTTCAGAGCATGACTGGCCCCCATTTTTTTTTATTTTCAGTTTTATCCTTCAGTTTTATTTTATTTTACTTTGTTTCATCATTCAATTTTTTCACCATGGGCCTGCCTACTGACTTTATTCATGTTTGTACTTTTGGCTGTAGCTTCCATTATTCAGTCATTTAGTACCCTCTCTGCACTAACGCTTTGTTTTTGACCACACCATTAACACACTCTCTTTGCCTTTGCCTTTGACCCATGATCTCCTTGTCAGTTATTCTCTGTGGCCCTCTGGCTTATCAACACGGTCGTTTTTGTTCTCTTTTACCCCACCTCCGCTTTATTGCTTAAGACTTATTACATTTCTAATCTTTGCCAGTTCTTATGAAAGCTCACTGACCCGAAACGTTATCTCTGCTGCTCACTCCACAGATGCTGCCAGATCTGCTGAGTATCTCCAGTATTTGTTGTTCTTTATTTTATGACCCTTTCTTTAGGCAATTTCCAAATCAGTTTCCATTCCAAGCTCTTGTCTTTTCTTGTTGCCTGCTTAATTTGTGTCTGTCTTTTCCAGAACTCCAGGATCGAAGTTCTCTTCATCAGATTTCGGTCACTGCGACAGTACCATATAAGGTCTTATCAAAATCACAAATGGCATCTCTGTGAGGGAAATAAACATTAACCTTTCCTCCTCGAGTTCTCGCCCTGTCTGTAGCAATTCTTTGAGTTGATTAGTCAATCCTCCAAATCTCTCCACTATCGTCCCCGTGCCTGGAACTGCAATTATGTGCTTCCATTCTTATCTTTATAATCATTGCCAGAATATCACCATCAGTAGATGCTATTTCAAATTCTGCAGCAGTACCTCTGATTATCTCGAAGGATCTATTTCTCACTTACGTTCTGCCTGCCAGTGACATCATCCAAAAAACAGATTGTCAGTTTCAATATTGGTGCTGAATACACCAAACCCTACTCATCCTTACATCTCTCATTCCTTAGCTTTCTGTAGACTGTCGCACGGTTTGTCAAAAATCTGGTACTGGGTGAACAACAATGCCCTTCAATTAAATGTTTGAAAGGCTAAAACCATTTACTCTGTTCTTTGCCACAATTTTCACTCTCTAGCTAGCATTCCTTTTCCTGGAAACTGTCTCAGACTGAAACAGACTTTTCGCAACCATGGTCATGTAGTTGACCTCTAAATGAGCATAAAAGCACAAGCCTGCACCATCAAAATGACACATTCTTCTGTCCCCGTTTCACCTTAAATGCTGCTGAAAACTCTTACATGTCTTTTCCAGCTCCAGGATTAAATGTTCAAACACACTCCTGGGCAACCTCCCACATTCTACCCTCGCATTTCTTCTTCTATTATATGGAAGAATCATGCTCATTGTGTCGGATACCAGAACCAGTTGTTGCTTCACTCAAGCTCATGAATGGTAACCAGGGATAAAGCCTGTCTCCAGATAACATCACAAAGGGATCCAGCAAAAATTACACCCACTTCCAGTCAGGCGGGGTCACATGACCAGGCTCTGTTCCAGGTCAGTCTCAATATCCCTGTCTCCGAACCCAGCTTTTGTCTACTCACGGCCAAATCAGGAGCACAGCCTACACGGATGCCGCAGCTCAAATCCTGACCAGGAATATGACCCCAATCCCTCTCCTGCACCGTTGCACCAATTCCCCTTATCATCGTTGCTCCAGTGAAATAATTTGAAGAATCGTGGACGACTCTAACAATACTGTTGTAGATGACACCCTGTCAATCACAACAATTGCCAAGCTATAAATCGCACTGAACATTCTCCATTCCTCCGTTGGCATCCTTTGTCCAACAGTATTTGTTATGCACCACTGTTTCTGCTGCACCATCGCCAAGTGTTTTCCAACAAACTGCACCCAGGATATCGGAAATTCCAGAACTACATCACTTCAACTCCCTTCCTGTCTTCAAAACCCGTCTGGAAGTCGATATCTCTCACCACATGCGCATCAGTCTCTCATTCTCGATATTTTTCCACGCGTCCTTCATGTCATGCTGCTTTTACCTGCTCTATTATGTGTTCTGAGATGTCTCTTTGGATATGTGTAGAACTTTGTTAATGTAAGTTGTCATGGTTTTGGTCGGCAGCCATTTCACTGCAAGACACCGGCCTGCCACAGATGCATCTGTCCATGACAGCATTGGTAGGAGTGACTACCCCACAGTTGTTGTGGAGACGAAGTTCCTCCATCACATTGAAGATACGTTCCTTCATGTTGTGTGCCACTACCACCGTGCTAAATGGGATAGATTTCGAACACATCTAGCAATGCAAAGCTGGGCATCCACGAGGCGCTGTGGGCCATCAGCAGCATCAGTACTGTACTTAACCAGAATCTGTAACCTCATGGCCCAGTATATCCCTCACTCTACCATTACTATCAAGCCAGGAGACCAACCCTGGTTCAATGAAGAGTGCAGGAGGGCATGCCAAGAGCAGCACCAGGCATACCTCAAAATGAGGTGTCAGCCTGTTGAAGCTACGACCCAGGACTATCTGCGTGCCAAACTGCATAAGCATCATGCGATAGACAGAGCTAAGAGATCCCATAACCAACGATTCAGATCTAAGCTCTCCAGTCTTGCTGCATCCAGCCGTGCATTGTGAAGGACAATTAAACAACTGACGGGAGGAGGTGGCTCCACAAATATCCCCATCCTCAATGACGGGGTAGCCCAGCACATCAGTGTGAAATATAAAGCTGAAGCATTTGCAACAATCTTCAGCTACAAATGCCGAGTTGATGATCCATCTCGGCCTCTTCCTGACGTCACCAGCATCACAGATGCCAAACTTTAGCCAAATTGATTCACTCCGTGTGATATAATGGCACTGGATGCTGCAAAGGCTATGGGCCCTGATAATATTCTGGCAATAGCACTGAAGAACTGTACTTCAGACCTTTCTGCGCCCCGAGTCAAGTTGTTCCAGTACAGCTACAGCATTGGCATCTACCCTGCAATGTGGAAAATTGCCCAGGTATGACGTGTACACAGAAAGCAGGACATGTCCAACTCGGCCAATTACCGCCCCTGAGCCTACTCTCAATCATCAGTAAGGTGATGGAAGGTGTCATCAACAGTCCCATAAAGCAGCACTTGCTTCGCAATAACCTGCGCAGTGATGCTCAGTTTGGGTTCCGCCAGGACCACTCAACTCCTGACCTCATTACAGCATTGGTTCAAATGGACGGCACAGTGACGCAGTGGTTAGCACCGCAGCCTCACAGCTTCAGCGACCCGGGTTCAAATCTGGGTACTGCCTGTGTGGAGTTTGCAAGTTCTCCCTGTGTCTGTGTGGGTTTTCTTCGGGTGCTCCGGTTTCCTCCCACAAGCCAAAAGACTTGCAGGTTGATAGGTAAATTGGCCATTATAAATTGCCCCTAGTATAGGTAGGTGGTAGGGAAATATAGGGACAGGTGGGGATGTGGTAGGAATATGGGATTAGTGTAGGATTAGTATAAATGGGTGGTTGGTGGTCGGCACAGACTCGGTGGTCCGAAGGGCCTGTTTCAGTGTTGCATCTCCAAACATAGACAAAAGAGCTGAAATCAAGAGGTGAGGTGAGAGTGACTGCACTTGACATTAAGGCAGCATTTGACCGAGTATGGCATCAAGCTGCCCTAGCAAAACTGAGGTCAATGGGAATCAGGGGAAAACCCTCCGCTGGCTGGAGTCATACCTAGCGCAAAGGAAGATGGTTGTGGTTGTTGGAGTTAAATCATCTGAACTCCAGGAGGCCTCCCAAAATGCATCACCTCACACTTCTCAGGATTAAATTACATTTGCCATTGCTTCGCCCATCGACATTGTCCTGCAATCTCAAGCTTTCCTCCTCACTATTTACGACACCGCCAATGTTCATGTCATCTGCGAATTTACTTATCATATCTCCTATATTCATGTCTAAATCATTAATGCACACTACAAAGCGAAAGGGTCCCAGCACCGATCCCTGCAGTACACCACTGGTCTGTCTTCCACTCGCAAAAAGCAACTCTCGACCATCATGCTCTGCCTCCTGCCACTAAGCCAATTTTGGATCCAATTGGCCCCATTGCTCTGGCTCCCATGGGCGCTTGCCTTCTTGATTTATTCTCCCATGCGGGACTTTATCAAAAGCGTTACTGATGCCCATGTAGACTACATCAACAACTTTACCCTCATCTACACATCAAGTCAGCTCCTCGAAAAATTCAACCAGGTTTGTTCGACAAGATCTCCCCCTGACAAAGCCATGCTGACTATCCCCGATTAATCCTTGCCTCTTCAAGTTAAAATTAATCTGCCCTTCAGATTTCTGTTCCAATAGTTTCCCTACCACTGATGTTCGACTCCCTGACCTGTAACTACCTGGTTTATCCCTGCTACCGTTCTTGAATAAAAGTACCACATTCGATGTGCTCATTTTCCTCTGATGCCTTTCCAGTGGCCAGGGAGGATTTGACAATTTGTCTCACAGCCCCTGCTATCTCCTCCCTTGCCTCGCAGAGCAGCCTGGGACGCATTTCATCTGGGCCTGAGGATTTAACCACTTTTATGCCGGCTAAAACACTGATGCTTCCTCTCTTTTAATGGTAATTGGTTCACCTATATCATAATCCACCTCCCTGATCTCTACACCTACATCACCCTTCTCCACAGTGAACACAGATGAAAAGTAGGCATTGAAAATCACACCAATATCCTCTGGCTCCGTACACAGATTGCCACTTTGGATCCCAATGGAACCTATTCTTTTCCTGGTTATCCTCTTGTCCTTAATATACTTACAAAACGCCTTGGGATTTTCCTTTATCTTGCCTGCCAGTGTTGCTTCATACCCCCTCTTCGCTGTCCTAATTACTTTCTTAAGTGCCCACATACACTTTCAATGCTCCTCTAGGGCCTCCACTGTTTTCAGCACTCTGAACCTGCCATAGCCTTTTTTTCCTCCTTATCCAATTCTCTATTTCCCTGGACATCCAGGGATCCGTTTACGGAAACATGTTGGCCCTAAACTCTCACTATTTCCTTTTTGGATGACTCCCTGTGGTCTGATGTAGACTTTGCTACAAGTCGCTGCTCCCAGTCCATTTTGGCCAGATCCTGTTTTATCATGTTGAAATATTTGGACTGATTAAAAAATGCTGCTAATGAGCTCATGTTGCAAATGATTTGTCAATTGAATATGCATAACTGCATGCTCTAATTGTGATTAAGAACAGCTGATACTAATTGTGGAAAGTCAGGGTACATATCGAAGAACCAGTTTCTCCCTGGGTGGGGGTACGCGGGAGCTGGTCTGGAAAAGGGAAATGTAGTCTGCATTTATGCTGTATGGAGTATTCTAAATAAACGTATGTGTAAGACAGACTGGCTCCTGCTTCGTCCTTTGCCAGATGCATGTTTACCAAATAAACAAAATGGACCCAAATTTCGCGCCGTCTGAAAATCAGATCTTGTAATTGGGATACTTCATGATCTTTTGCTGATCTCTGTCAGAGCGTGGAATGTGCTTGATGTCAGGCCAGTGCAGGGTACGTGAGCGAAATATACATGAGGCTATCAGTCAGTCCTTCAGGGTAATTCAAACCAACAAGGAACCTACTCACCACAAAAATAAATCTCCATCAATTGCAATTCATGTGTGGGAGAGGCAGAAGAACATGGACATGCTTTTGTTGCACGATTTGCCTTGAAGATTTTTTAAGAGCCTTTTGAATGCCATGTTAGTTAGTGCAGAACAGAAAAGAGGAGATTAGTGATGGATATACTGATCCATCCTGATATTGTGCGAAATTGAACGCAAAAGCACATAACTATTTGGGACCAAAATGTGAAACTAGGATATCGGTGGAAAAATAGACCTTCCCAGGGATGGACAATAAATTATTGAAACAGGAAAATGTCGAGACTGACAAAGGATTGAATCTGATTCATCATAGATTCCGAGTGTTTGTTTGCTGTTTGTCATGAATGTGAAATCTGTGGCAGCTTTGCCTTTACAGCCAACTGGCATAGTCCTCGGGGTTACAGGTTTCTTGCTGCTGTGTTTAGGTAACCCAGAGGATGCAATGAATGCCTGGCGTGGGAATTGAATTACGTACTTTCTGTGGTACTCCTTCAATCTGTTGTCAATCCCTTCCAGACCTATTAGCCAGAGCCGTGCTGCTAACAGCTTTCTTAATCACCAACTGGACTCTCGAGCTGCACATCCATCAGCAATAAGGCAACGTTAGCCCTCCCATTACCACGACGACAACCCCCACCCTCCCCAACTAACAGTGCAATTCCCCCTGTCACTACAATGTCTCTCCATGTACTGGGAAGAGATGGTTCATGTAATTACCCAGCGTAATCCTTACAAGACCCATGGTTCAATGGACAGCAGCATAACTCTCCATATTGTGTCCTCCCCTTTAAAACATGCATTGACGGGGAATCAAAGAACCTGTATCAGATCCAATTACCCCTCCTCTTGTCCATAGATGATACATTCCTGTATATTGTCTTTGTTCTCCTGATCATTACAATGTATCTATCGAAATTATCGCAACCAATCATGCAGCTCGTGGCTTGATTCAACAAATAGACCAACGACAGTTTATTCTTCCTCCATCTATCCTGTAATTTCCCAATTTCAATTATTCGGTCAAACATTGAAGCCAGCATGAGGCGAAATTTACTCTGGATGATTGACAGCCAAGCTGAACCTGCCTTCTTTCACTCCCACAAAAAAAAACACCACATTTTTTGCATTGTTTGCAACAGGTCTGTGCAGAGAAAAGGACATTAAAAACCGCATCACACATTTGCCAGGAAATTACCAAGTGCAACAAGAAAGAATCTAACTACCTCCCGTTGATGATCATCGTCATGGTCATTCCTCAGTTACCACATTATCAACATCCTATGCGTTACCTTTGATCAGAAATTTAGCTGGGTCGGCCAGATAAATATTGTTACTCCAAGAAAAGATCAGACGCTGGAATTTATGCAACAAATAACTCATCCACTGTCTCTGACGTCCGCAATCTACAAGGCATAAGTCATGAATAATGGAATGATCTCCATTTTCTTGGATCTATTCCACCTCCAACAAAACTCAAACGCCTCAGTAAGATCCAAGCAAATGAACTCACTTGATGTGCATCTGATGCACCACGCTAACACTTAACTCCTTCCACCAGCAGCGCACAGTGGCTGCCGAGTGTACCATACATAATATCACACTGCAGGAAGTTAGTAAATTACAAACGACAGCTCCTTTCTAGCGCGAGACCTGCATGGACACCTGCAAGTTCCCTTCAACCAACACTCATCCTGAGTTGGAAAGACTTCACTATTTCTTCACTATTGCTGGGTCCAAATCCTGGAAGTTTCCTCCTAATTGCACTGCGGGTGTACCTAAAGCAGATGGAGTTTCAATAAGGTGGCTCTCCACAACGTTCCCAAGGGAAACTAAAGATGCATAAGAAATCCCAGCCTCGCCAGCAATGCCAACATACAAGGAACAAGAAGGAAGATCCTTCACCTTGATACCTCAGGCTAAGCCCAGATGTGTGGTACATTGGTGCCCTGCCCGGCCCTGAGCTCAGTGTGCTTGTATTCAATCCATCAGCAACCTGCTGTTGATCAACGCTGAAATACTACCAGCTCTCATACTTTGCTTCCACAACCATTATCCAGCCTTTCTCACCACGGCTCTCAATCTCCACACTGCTCGCCTTACCAAGCGACCCACTTCATTCCACTGCAACCTCCATGTATACCGGATGTCACAGCTAAGATCTTATTCTGGTCAAGGACACATGCCCTTGAACTCTGCCTTCTTGCCAATTTTCATTGTTTTCCAGTGGTTTCATTGAATCGATTTGAAGATTTTTGTCAATTCCTAACATTAATTTCGTGCTTCACTCCCTGTCCAGCTCAGTGATCACCCACAACCATAAATCTCTGTGCACATTCTCCACGGTTTATGAATTAGCGATCTCCTAATTAAAACGGTGATGAGAAGGAATTTCTTCTCTTGCAGGTTCCATAGCATTTATAATTCACTTACCCAGAAGGCAGTGGAGTCTGGGTCATTGAATATACTCAAGGTTGGTTTAGACCGACTTTTCATTTACGATGGAGTGAAGAGTTATTGTTGTATGGCAGAAATTGGAATTAAGGCCATGGTCAGATCAGCCATTATGGTATTGAATGGCAGAACAAGATATATGGGCTGAATGGCCGCTTCTATTTCTAATGACCTTATGATCATAGGTGAGAGGAAAGCTATTGCATTTCTTGCACTTGCATAGAAAGGAGCTGCGGGAAAGCAAATCAGATCGTGGGTGTGACGGAAGAGTGAACAAAAATATTTTGTTCACGACTTTATTTGGACATGGGGGAAATGGAGCAGGACGATGTGTTGAAAGTGGAGGCAGTTGGAATGGAAAGTGAGAATAGGTGAATTAATGTCATGGTTCTGGATGGTAGGGAAGGGGGTGAGGACAGTCACTTGGGTGATGGAAGAGATACAGCTGAGGCCTCTGCAAAACTAATGTGGGAAATGCACGGTTCGTGAGAAATGAAGAGACTGCAGAAGCTCTGATATGGAAGATGGCATCGTTGGAACAAACAGAAGGTGATGAGGAAACTGAGAGTATGGAAGTGATTATTTGCCTGAAGCGGAGTTGGAGAAAGTATGGTCAGGAGAACTGTGGGAGTTGGTGGATCACCTAAATATTGATGCAGAGTCTGTCCACTTAAATGGAGAGAGGGAATTCGTGGAAGAGAAGTGGAGAGTCACAGATCGACCGTTTGCAGGTGAGGGAGGGACAGATATTTTAATGCAATTTTGATTACATTTTAGAGCTCAATGCGAAAGAAGGTTTTGACATAGATACAATTATCAATATAATAAAAGCAAAATACTGCGGATGCTGGAAATCAGACATAAAAACAAGAAATGCTGGAACCACCCAGCAGGTCTGGCAGCATCTGTGGAAAGAGAAGCAGAGTTAACGTTTCGGGTCAGTGACCCTTCATCGGAACTTAATGATGAATATGTCGGATAAAGAGGTGGAAAGGGGAACCGTAGTAGCTCAGAGCTTGTCAAGGTCAGAATGATATTGAAAATCCTGCCATTGTGTCCAGTTCTAGGCTCTAAACTTGAAGAACAATGTGTAGGCTTTTGCACAGGCGTAGGAAATAATCAAGAGAACATTTTCTAGGGGTGACAGATGTTTTATGCTGACAGATTAGAGAATCAAATTGAGAGAAAGGTTGATAGAGTTGTTGAAAATCACGGGCGGTTTAAAATGAGTAGACACAGAGAAACTGCTCTGATTGGCAGACGTGATGAAAACCGAAGGACACATGTTTAAGGGATTTGCAATAGAATCATTGGCGATATGAGGGAAAACGTATGTTTCCACAGCACGTGTTGAGGATATGAAATGAACTGCCTGAGAGTGTGGTGAAGCCAAAATTCAATCAGAAGAGAATTGAATAAACAACTGAGGAAAAAAACAATGCAGGTCAGTGATGAGGAGATATGGGAGTGAGATTAGTTGAACTGCCCGTCCAGGGAGCTGACACGGATAAGACAGACCAAATGGCCAACGGCTGTGTTGCAACCATTCTATGTCCCTTTTTGTTTGAATATGTGAATTGTTGAACGGAATTGCACAGCTAAAGAGAGCACACAAAGTATAGACAAACATCCCTCAGAGGCTTCTCTGACGTTAGGAATTTGATTTCTGAACGGTCATGCAGAGTGAAGACCATCACCGAAACAACATGCGAGCTGCAGATGGGACTCATGTTTTTTTTTGTAGGACATCCTTTATTTCTGTTTAACACAACTTACAGTTATGATTAGTTGCTTAATGTGATCAGATTTGTCCAGTTTTTGGCATGGAGATGTGTCCAATTCAATTTCAGTGCTACATATATTCCATCAACAGGGACTTAACATAGCTGTCATAATCTGTTTGTTCAAAGATTAAGAAAAGCTGTTTGAACAATTTTGCAACCGCAGTATCCCATGGAAATCGGCAGGGTATACAGTTATACACTGGGAATGTGTCACATCAGAATTTGCACCGACGAATTCAATGGGTGAGGAAAATATTCTGTGCGATCCTTGCTATAATTGTCATTCCTGGTAAGAACAAAACAAATAACAAAGATAATTACAGCACAGGAACAGGCCCTTCGGCCCTCCAAGCCTGCGCCGATCCAGATCCTCTCTCTAAACATGTCGCCTATTTTCTAAAGATCTGTATCTCTTTTCTACCTGCCCATTCATGTATCTGTCTAGATACATCTTAAATGACTCCATCGTGCCCGCATCTACCACCTCCACTGGCAATGCGTTCCAGGTGCCCACCACCCTCTGCGTAAAGAACTTTCCACGTATATCCCCCCTAAACTTTTCCCCTTTCACTTTGAACACGTGTCCTCTAGTAATTGAAACCCCCACTCTGGGAAAAAGCCTCTTGCTATCCACCCTGTCTATACCTCTCATGATTTTGTACACCTCAATCAGTTCCCCCCTCAACCTCCGTCTTTCTAATGAAAATAATCCTAATCTGCTCAACCTCTCTTCATAGCTCGCGCCCTCCATACCAGGCAACATCCTGGTGAACCTCCTCTGCACCCTCTCCAAAGCATCCACATCCTTTTAATAATGTGGCGACCAGAACTGTACGCAGTATTCCAAATGTGGCCGAACCAAAGTCCTATACAACTGTAACATGACCTGCCAACTCTTGTACTCAAAGCCCCGTCCGATGAAGGAAAGCATGCCGTATGCCTTCTTGACCACTCTATTTACCTGCGTTGCCACCTTCAGGGAGCAGTGGACCTGAACACCCAAATCTCTCTGGACATCAATTTTCCCCAGGACTTTTCCATTTACTGTATAGTTCACTCTTGAATTGGATCTTCCAAAATGCATCACCTCGCATTTGCCCTGATTGAACTCCATCTGCCATTTCTCTGCCCAACTCTCCAATCTATCTATATTCTGCTGTTTTCTTTGACAGTCCGCTTCACTACCTGCTACTCCACCAATCTTAGTGTCGTCTGCAAATTTGCTAATCAGTCCACCTATACTTTCCTCCAAATCATTAATGTATATCACAAACAACAGTGGTCGCAGCACGGATCCCTGTGGAACACCACTGGTCACACGTCTCCATTTTGAGAAACTCCCTTCTACTGCTACTCTCTGTCTCCTGTTGCCCAGCCAGTTCTTTATCCATCTAGCTAGTACACCTTGGACCCCAAGCGCCTTCACTTTCTCCATCAGCCTGCCATGGGGAACCTTATCAAACGCCTTACTGAAGTCCATGTATATGACATCGACAGCCCTTCCGTCATCAATCAACTTTGTCACTTCCTCAAAGAATTCTATTAAGTTGGTAAGACATGACCTTCCCTGCACAAAACCATGTTGCCTATCACTGATGAGCCCATTTTCTTCCAAATGGGAATAGATCCTATCCCTCAGTATCTTCTCCAGCAGCTTCCCTACCACTGACGTGAGGCTCACCGGTCTATAATTACCTGGGTTATCCCTGCTACCCTTCTTAAACAAGGGGACAACATTAGCAATTCTCCAGTCCTCCGGGACCTCACCCGTGTTTAAGGATGCTGCAAAGATATCTGTTAAGGCCCCAGCTATTTCCTCTCTCGCTTCCCTCAGTAACCTGGGATAGATCCCATCCGGACCTGGGGACTTGTCCACCTTAATGCCCTTTAGAATACCCAACACTTCCTCCCTCCTTATGCCGACTTGACCTAGAGTAATCAAACATCTGTTCCTAACCTCAACATCCGTCATGTCCCTCTCCTCGGTGAATACCGATGCAAAGTACTCGTTTAGAATCTCACCCATTTTCTCTGAGTCCAAGCATAACATTCCTCCTTTGTCCTTTAGTGGGCCAATCCTTTCTCTAGTTACCCTCTTTCTCCTGATATATGAATAAAAGGCTTTGGGATTTTCCTTAACCCTGTTTGCTAAAGGTATTTCATGACCCCTTTTAGCCCTCTTAATTCCTCGTTTCAGATTGGTCCTACATTCCCGATATTCTTTCAAAGCTTCGTCTTTCATCAGCCGCCTAGACCTTATGTATGCTTCCTTTTTCCTCTTAGCTAGTCTCACAATTTCACCTGTCATCCATGGTTCCCTAATCTTGCCATTTCTATCCCTCATTTTCACAGGATCATGTCTCTCCTGCACGCTAATCAACCTCTCTTTAAAAGCCTCCCACATATCACATGTGGATTTACCTTCAAACAGCTGCTCCCAATCTACATTTCGCAGCTCCTGCCGAATTTTGGTATAGTTGGCCTTCCCCCAATTTAGCACTCTTCCTTCAGGACCACGCTCGTCTTTGTCCATGAGTATTTTAAAGCTTACGGAATTGTGATCACTATTCCCAAAGTAGTCCCCTACTGAAACTTCAACAACCTGGCCGGGCTCATTCCCCAACACCAGGTCCAGTATGGCCCCTTCCCGAGTTGGACTATTTACATACTGCTCTAGAAAACCCTCCTGGATGCTCCTTACAAATTCTGCTCCATCTGGACCTCTAACACTAAGCGAATCCCAGTCAATGTTGGGAAAATTAAAATCTCCTATCACCACCACCCTGTTGCTCCTACATCTTTCCATAATCTGTTTACATATTTGTACCTCTATCTCACGCTCGCTGTTGGGAGGCCTGTAGTACAGCCCCAACATTGTTACCGCACCCTTCCTATTTCTGAGTTCTGTCCATATTGCCTCACTGCTCGAGTCCTCCATAGTTCCCTCCTTCAGCACAGCTGTGATATCCTCTTTGACCAGTAATGCAACTCCTCCACCCCTTTTACCTCCCTCTCTATCCCGCCTGAAGCATCGATATCCTGGGATATTTAGTTGCCAATCATGCCCTTCCCTCAACCAAATCTCAGTAATAGCAATAACATCATACTCCCAGGTACTAATCCAAGCCCTAAGTTCATCTGCCTTACCTACTACACTTCTTACATTAAAACAAATGCACCTCAGGCCACCAGTCCCTTTATATTCATCATCTGCTCCCTGCCTGCTCTTCCCCTTAGTCACACTGACTTCATTATCTAGTTCCTTACAGGCTTTTGTTACTACCTCCTTACTGTCAACTGACCTCAATTGGTTCCCATCCCCCTGCCACATTAGTTTAAACCCTCCCCAACAGCGTTAGCAAAAGCACCTCCAAGACATTGGTTCCAGTCCGGCCCAGGTGTAGACCGTCCAATTTGTTATAGTCCCACCTCCCCCAGAACCGGTCCCAATGTCCCAAAAATCTGAACCCCTCCTTCCTGCACCATCTCTCAAGCCACGCATTCATCCCGACTATTCTTTCATTTTTACTCTGACTATCACGTGGCACTGGTAGTAATCCTGAGATTACTACCTCTGAGGTCCTACTTTTTAACTTGGCTCCTAACTCCCTAAACTCTGCTTGTAGGACCTCATCCCGTTTTGTACCTATATCATTAGTGCCTATGTGCACAATGACAACTGGATGTTCACCCTCCCCCTTTAGAATGTTCTGCAGCCGATCTGAGACGTCCCTGACCCGTGCACCTGGGAGGCAACATACAATTCGGGAGCCTCGTTTTCGACCACAGAACCGCCTATCTACTCCCCTTACAATCGAATCCCCTACGACTATAGCCCTTCCACTCTTTTTCCCGCCCTTCTGAACAGCAGAGCCAGCCACGGTGCCATGGACCTGGCTGCTGCTGCCTTCCCCTGCTGAGCCATTTCCCTCAACAGTATCCAAAACGGTATACTTGTTTTGGAGGGAGATGACGGCAGGGGACTCCTGCGCTGCCTTCCTGCTCTTTCTCTGCCTTTTGGTCACCCATTCCCTTTCTCCCTCAGCAATCCTAATCTGCGGTGTGACCAATTCACTAAACGTGCTATCCACGACCTCCTCAGCATCGCGCATGCTCCAAAGTGAGTCCATCCGCAGCTCGAGAGCCGTCATGCGGTCTAACAAGAGCTGCAGCTGGACACACTTCCTGCACGTGAAGGAGTCAGGGTCATCAGCCATGTCCCTGAGCTCCCACATTGAGCAAGAGGAGCATGATACGGGTCTGAGATCTCCTGCCATTTTTAATCTTAAGTTTAAACTTAGTTAAATGAAAAAGGAACGAAAAGTTTTTACCAATCCCAATAAAACCAGAGAAATCGAAAAAGCCTTACCTTATAAACACCCCACTGAGTCCTTTTTTTTTTGGTTAGAGGAGGAGGGTGGGTGGGAGACACTACAAGTGTGGTGTCTCGGGTTCAGAAACCGCCCAAATATATAGGGTTTTACTTACCCAGCAGCCCCCTGGCCTCCGCCGAAAAACAAAAGGATTTTAAATTTACTTTCAAACTGACTTTCCCAGCTTCTCACTCGCTCACACTCTGCTCCCGAAAAAGCTGCTGCACTGAAAGGAAAGTTATTTTAAACCGCCCAAATATATAGTGTTTTGCTTACCCAGCAGCCCCCTGGCCTCCGCCGAAAAACAAAAGGAAATTAAATTTACTTTCAAACTGACTTTCCCAGCTGCTCACTCGCTCACACTCTGCTCCCGAAACAGCTGCTGCACTGAAAGGAAAGTTATTTTAAACCGCCCAAATATATAGTGTTTTACTTGCCCAGCAGCCCCCTGGCCTCTGCCGAAAAACAAAAGGATTTTAAATTTACTTTCAAACTGACTTTCCCAGCTGCTCACTCGCTCACACTCTGCTCCCGAAAAAGCTGCTGCACTGAAAGGAAAGTTATTTTAAACCGCCCAAATATATAGTGTTTTACTTACCCAGCAGCCCCCTGGCCTCTGCCGAAAAACAAAAGGATTTTAAATTTACTTTCAAACTGACTTTCCCAGCTGCTCACTCGCTCACACTCTGCTCCCGAAAAAGCTGCTGCCCTGAAATGAAAGTTATTTTAAACCGCCCAAATATATAGTGTTTTACTTACCCAGCAGCCCCTTGGCCGTCGCCGAAAAACTAAAGGATTTTAAATTTACTTTCAAACTGACTTCCCCAGCTGCTCACTCGCTCACACTCTGCTCCCGAAAAAGCTGCTGCACTGAAAGGAAAGTTATTTTAAACCGCCCAAATATATAGTAAGTATCGATAACCAATGAAATTTTGTAAATCTGTGTATGAGCTGGTTTCTTCTATTACCATGGGAATAGTAATATTACAGGAGATCGAATGATTATAGTTACACAGACATTCAATAATATAATTGCATTAATTTCCTGAATGATCTGTGCAGTTTTATTCTGTTGTCTCAACTGTTTCCAGCTCAAGGGACTCTGCATTTTAAAGTTATTGAATCGTGTTGAATGTTGTGTTCTGCAGAATTAGAGCTCAAAGCAGCAAAATCTCAGAGGGGAAGGATTAATGGAATTATCTATTAATGTAGAATTATACTGTGTGTGTGCACCAGCTGGAGTGGAACACCTGACCTCAGCGATCATGTATAACTGGGAGTGTATGATTGACAGACTGGTGTGGACCACATAACATAAGGGGCCATGTATTTCCTGGAGTATCTGTCATTGAATTCAGTGCGGATCCCCACTTTGTTCTTACTCTAAGTTGAGTTGTTGACAGCACTATCTCCTTCCAGAGAACAGTCCTGATAAGCGTTTGGTCACGAGAGCACTGCAATAATAAATAATCCTCTTCAATATTACGAAAAACACTGATGACTACGACTTGTTAATACACAGGTTACCGATTTTCCAACACAGAAGCTGTGCATTCGGCAAAACTAGATTGCAACTGTTTTCCTGCTCTGCACGAACCTCTCTTCATGCTAGCTGATCGAATCATATCAGCATATCCTAATCCTGTCTTCCTCATGTACTAATCTCGCTTCCTTTTGTTTTCCATTGTGACTACTCCAAGAGGTCTCAATTCCACGTTCTCAGCAGTCCGAGTAAATAGGTCTCTCTTGAATTCCGTCATGGACGCTGGTGACCTTCTTATTTTGAGGGAATGCAGAACTGGTCACCAGCAAAGGTGAAAATGTCAGATCCACGCTTTCCCTTTGTAACCCCTATATAATTTTAGAGGTCTCTATTAAATCAACACTCAACCTTCTCTTATCAACAGAATAGAGCTACAACTTACCCCGATAATTATAATCTCTAAGTTATGGCATTCTTTTTGTAAAAATGTGTGCACCTGCAGGTTAGCCTGGATATTTTTATTATCTGTAGTCCCGAAGGGAACACATTATTTTAAGTGTTCTATAACGGTCTTTATAATACGCTATTCTATCACTTTTCCTTTAATGATATTCCTGAAGAAATGAACGACTGGACTTTGATCACATTTGCATTGCCTCATTAAATTCCCTTATCTATTTAATTCATTTATACATCAGAGGGAGTGGTGCAAGACGTACGAGTGCCTCCTATCCGAGGGACTGGTTCGAGTCAGGGAGGAATTTCTTCGAGCCCAGGCAGAGATTCTTGTCTGCGATGTGTTCTTACACTGAGAATGGTTGGAGACCGGGAAAAGTTCTCCAATCTACCTGTTGTTTGGGTCCTCATTGCTATATTTAACTTGCTGACCAGCGTCCAGTGAACGGTGCACTGTTCGCCCCTGTTCAGGATTTGTTAAATCTGGAAGTGCTGGGGTTGGAGGCTGGTTGAGATCATGACCCGATCTGACCCGATCCCAACCCCCACGTTTTTGGTACTGAACAGCTTCCTGCCTGGGTTCAGAAGCGAGGAATGCTTTTCAGAAATTTACAGTTACTTCTCCATTCTCTCCTTTTCAGTTAATGTAGTGGCAATTGTGATTCTGTCCAAGGGCAATTTCGGACTCTCCACGTGCACCACTCGCCACCTGGTGGCCATGGCAACGGCGGATCTACTGGTCATTATTACTGAGGTCATACTCGGGAGAATCAATTACCTTTATTTCCCATTAAATTTCCTGGACCTCACCTCTGTGTGTGTCGAGCTCTCTATGTCCTAACCCGTACAGCCATAGACTGTTCTGTCTGGTTCGCTATCACTTTCACCTTTGATAGATTTGTTGCCATTTGTTGCCAGAAGCTGAAATCAAAATATTGCACCAAGAAAACAGCGGCTATGGTTCCAACATCAACCGGCATTCTGTTCTGTCTAAAAAAATATTCCCACCTACTTTTAATTTAAACCTGGCTCGGTACTCGACAATGTAGAATTGAGCTGCTCTAATAAGCTCAGCTATTTTACTGACCCACGATGGATTGGATTTACAATGTTTGAAAAAGCTTTAGCACCATTATTGCCATTCGTATTAATTATTTTGCTGAACGCTCTGACGTTCAGATACATTTTAGTGACGAGTAGAGTTCGTCAGAGACTGAGGGGTCAGAGCAATAAAGATAATCACAGTGACTCTGAAATGGGGAGAAGAAGGAAGTCTGTGATTTTACTCTTCACCACATCTGGCAGTTTCATATTTCTGTAGCTGGTGTATGTTTTATATATCTTTCGTGATGGTTATTTCTTAGACGATGATTCTTATTATATCTTTGAAAATATAGCATATGTGCTGCGGAATTTAAGTTGCTGTCCAAATACATTTATTTATGTGGCGACTCAGTCCGAGTTCAGAGAGCAGTTAAAGAGCGCGGTGAAATATGCAGTTACATCAATTATTAAATTAATTAATAAACAAAGCAACTGAGACCAGCTTAAAGATTCAGTGGTCAATGGACAAATGGGGACCGCTGGAGGTCCAGAGGGAAATGGCCTGGAGGAGTAAAGATAAACACTAGAGCTCTTAGCAACGAGACGATGGGGTCGAGAGCAGGATGATCAAGAGTAAATTAGCAGCAGCTATCCGATACGCCAAAGACCAGTTAATAAAGAACAAACAGTGACATTCAGAGGACCTGAAGTAAGTGAGCAAGAGTAATCGGGTACGCCAAAGAGTAGTGGGAAAAGTGCAAGAGGTTCCATTCAGAGGGCCATTAATAAATAAGTAGGAGGATACAGACAGGGTATAGAGCAGCGGGACACGGGAGCGATAGGAGACACTGGGAGGAACGGAAGTACATAATCAGGAGTCGAAAAAGATAAACAGCAGTGAGCAAAGGGAAACAGATTACCTTTGTAGTTACAGGCGTAAAGGGGCCAGGAGGAGAGTGATTGTGCTCCCTGAAGGAACTGATGTGAAAGAAGCTTGAACTGGATATGACACCTATGATAAAACAAAAACCATGCAGTTTAATAAATATGCTAACTGACTTGATCCATTAACTATATCTGTAGAAGAATACATTTAAATAAAAAAACACTTTCTTTTCCTGATACTCCACTTGAAACATTTATTTAAATTGTTTTGGCACGCTGGGAATGTTGAGGTGAATTATTTACGATAGTTGAGATTGTTGATAAGAAGATGAAACATTGAGTGGACAACCGCTTTGTATCTACAAGGATGTGTTATTTGTTCACACAATGAAATGTTAACTCTTGGAGCCTAGGGAAAAAAGAGATGGGCATGTGTTTAGCGTGCACCACTCTAGTTACGAAGGTGAGGTGACAGCAGATGAACCTCAGGTTAAACTAATGGAAATAGGTAATTCAAAGTATTTCAGAATAAGGAATCAGAAGTCCAAAAGATGGAAACTCAGAATCTTTGCTGGCACAGACTACCATGGTGTCTGTGGTGTAATTATTCTGACACACAGTTCGACGTAATTTCAATTCAGAGACAGGAGAACTAAGGCATCAACAGTGCTGGCAACATTCAAGGAATACTGGGCGTGAAGGGTAAGAAACTTCCATGTAGTCTTCAGTGCTTTTTTGGTTAAGTATTTATAACATCATGCTTCATAAATTATACTGAATTATACTGGGCAGCACAGTGGCGCAGTGGTTAGCACCGCAGCCTCACAGCTCCAGCGACCCCGGGTTCAATTCTGGGTGCTACCTGTGTAGAGTTTGCAAGTTCTCCCGGTGTCTGCGTTGGTTTTCACCATGTGCTCCGCTTTCCTCCCACATGCCAAAGACTTGCAGGTTGATAGAAAAATTGGCCATTATAAATTTCCCTTGTATAGGTAGGTGGTAGAGAAAATGTGGGGGTGTGGCAGGAATATGGAATTAGTGTAGGATTAGTATAAACAGGTGGTTGATGGTCGGCACAGACTCGGTGGACTGTATCTCTAAACTTCAGTTGTCGTTATTTGTAACTTGTTAGGACAGGCACCGCTGAGGACCCGATTGTAATAAATTGAAAATCCGGAACTGAGAATTTTTAAATAAAAAAGGTTTTATGTCTCAAAACCCCAAAACGGTGCAAGTTTGGGCCAGACGTTGAAAAAGACTAAAACCAAATGACTGGTTGTGATCTGATTAGTCCGATCAACTTTTCCGATTCAAGGAAGGCAACCCATAGATCTGGAAGACCTGTGAATAAGATGTCATTTGAATTTGGAGATAAACGATTGGTGAGAAGCATAGAACGAATATCAGAGGAAAAAAATAAAAAATAGTATTTTTAAGCTTCCAAGAATCATAGAATCATAGAATTATAAAATATTCAAAGCAGAGAAAGAGGCCACTTTGGTCCATCGTGTCTGTGCCAGCCGAAAAAGGATCCACCAATACCAATCCCACCTTCCAGCATTTGGTTCTTCGCCCTGCAGATTATGGTACTTGAGGTGCATATCCAGACTCCTTTGCAATGAGTTGAGATTCTCTGCCTCAATTACCATTTCCGACAGTGAGTTCCAGACCCCTACCACCCTATGGGTGAAAAAAAGTGTTTCCTCATCTCCCATCTATTTCTTTAGCTGTCCGTTTAAGGCTATGCCCCCTCGGAACTGACCGCTCTGCTAAGGCGAATAGATTCTGCATTTCCATTCTATCCAGGCCGCTCAAGATTTTGTACATCTCAACCAAATCTCCCCTCAGCCTTCCCTGTTCCAAGGAGACAAACCATAGCGCATCCAATCATTCCTCAGACCACATTTTCCCTGTCCTGTCAACATACTCGTAAATCTCCCCTTTACCCTCTCTAGTGCAAATACATCCTTTCTGTAATGAGGTCACCAGAACTGCGCACAGTACTCAAGTTGTGGCCTAACCAATGAGTTATACAAATCCAGCATAACCTCCCTGTTCTTATATTCCATACCGCAGCTAATAAAAGAAAGGATTCCATATGCCTTCTGAACCACCTTATCGACCCAAAATGCATCACCTCGCAATCCTCCGGGTTGAATTCCATCTGTCACTTTTGTGTCCATCTGACCAGACCAACAATATTTTCCTGCAGTCTACAGCTATCCTCCTGACTATCTATCAAACAGCCAATCTTTGTGTGATCCGCAAACTTATTGAACATGCCCTCTACATTCACGTCCAAATCGTTAAAAGATACCACAAAAAGTAATGGCACCCAGTACTGAGCCCTGCAGAACACCACTGGAAACAGCCCTTCAGTCATTAAAACACCAGTCAACAATTACCGTTGGCTTCATGCCACTGAGCCAATTTTGTATCCACCTTGCGGCATTTCCCTGAATCCCATGGGGATGTTATTTTTTTAAAGCAGCCTGCCATGTGGGACCTTGTCAAAACTCTTGCTAAATTCTATGTTGACCACTTCAACTGCACTACCCACATCTATCTTCCTTGTTACTGCTTCAAAAATGTGATCACGTTGGTCTGACAAGATCTTCCCTTGACACATCCATGCTGACTATCCTTCATTAACATGTGCCTTGCTCAGTAACAGTTTATCCTGTCTCGCAGAATAGATTCAAATAATTTGCCCACTACTGAATTTAGGCTGCCTGGCCTGTAATTATTCAATCTATCCTTCACTCCCTTTTTAATCAGAGGTATAACATTCGCAGTTCTCCAATCCTCAAGCACCACACCTGTATCCAGTGAGTACTGGAAAACGATGGCCAGACCTTCTACTATTTCGTCTCTTGCGTCTTTTAACAACCCTGTTTACATTTCATCTGATGATTTATCAACTTTCAAGGATGCTAGTCCCATTAATACTACCTCTCTCCCTATGCTTATCACATCCAATGCTTTCCACTCCTCCTTAATTACAATATCTGCATTGCCCCTCGCATTTTGAAGACAGGCGCAAAGTATTCATTAACAACGACACCAGCATCTCCCACCCTTACAAATAGGTTACCTTTAGGCTTTTTACGGGCCCTACTCATTCCTTGGTTAAAAGCTCCCCCCTCGCACCATCTTTTTTTTTTAGACATACAGCAATGAAACAGGCCCCTCGGCCCACCGAGTCTGTGCCGACCATCAACCACCCATTTATACTAATCCCACACTAATCCCATATTACTACCACATCCCCACCTGTCCCTATATTTCCTTACGACCTACCTATACTAGGGGCAATTTATAATGGCCAATTAACCTATCAACCTGCAAATCTTTGGCATGTGGGAGGAAACCGGAGCACCCGGAGGAAACCCACGCAGACACAGGGAGAACTTGCAAACTCCACACAGGCAGTACCCAGAATTGAACCCGGGTCGCTGGAGCTGTGAGGCTGCGGTGCGAACGACTGCGCAACTGTGCCGCCAATTCCCCCCACCCCCTCCCCCCCACGCAACCCCTTCCAGGCTCCTCCCTCGTACCATCTTCCCCCCGCACTAATTTCCCCTGCATCACCCCCTGCAGCCCCCTTCCCAGCTCCCCCTCTCACCCCCTTCTATCCAGCCCTCCTCCCACCGGCATCCACCTCTGTCTGAGCAGGGGGCCAAGCAACCCCACTGCCTTGTGGGCGTCTCAGGAGAGTCCAAGGCTAAGGGAGTAAATCCTAACAGAAAATCCGGAGCAGAACCCCATAGGCGGTCATGTGTCACCTTTGGCATGTTTCCGGCAGTTCCTGCAGCCATACCAGTGCCAAACGTCGTGCTCTGCACTCCTTTGGACCCCACCAGAAAGGCCGAGAGGTGGATTTTGACGTTTGGGCAACTCACAACCGCCATACATTCGCCCGGGCATGCACCATGGAGAGGTCACTCCATCGTCGCCTCTCAGCGACCGAAACAACATGGAAGACAGCAGTTACGGGTTATAAGTGAAGTTTAATTGGCGTAGAGATTGGGCTCCACATGTTGCCTTTGTCGGTGGGAGAGGTCAACGCACCTCACTGGACAGCTACCCCCGCATGAAACCGGGCAGCCCACGGTCAATAGCCCACATGCTTCAATGAGTGCTTGGAGCTCAGGGTAATTGCCCGAAAAGCGGACTACAACACCGCACCAAACAGCCCTTCGTTTTGCAAGCTGGAACGTCAGAACTATGTTGTCTGGCCTGTCGGAAGACGTAACACAAATCAACGATTCTCGGAAGCCCGCCTTTATTAATGAGCTCAGTAGACTCAATGTGGAGATTGCAGCACTTCCGGAGACACGCCTCCCTGTGAGCGGATCTCGAAGAGAGCACGACTACACCTTCTGCTGGCAGAGTAGGGATCCTGAAGAACCAAGACAGCATGGAGTGGGCTTCGCCATAAGAAACTCTTTGCTCAGTATGATAGAGCCACCTTCAAATGGCTTAGAACGCGTATTGTCCATCCGACTGCTCACCGCCTCTGGTCCAGTACACCTGCTCAGCATCTATGCTCCAATACTCTGCTCCCCACCTGAAGCTAAAGACCCGTTGTACGAGGAGCTCCATAATATCATTAGTAGCATCCCCAATACCGAACATCTGTTCCTACCGGGGAACTTGAATGCCAGGGTTGGGCCCGACCATGACTCGTTGCCCTCCTGCCTTGGGCGCTATGGCATTGGAAGGATGAATGAGAATGGACAGAGACTGCTTGAGTTGTGCATCGATCATAACCTCTGCATCATCAACTCGTTCATTCGCACTAAACCCTGTCACCAGGTTTCTTGGATGCACCCAAGATCACATCATTGGCACCCGCAGGACCTCATCGACACAAGGCGAGCCTCTTTAAACAGCGTTCAAACCGCATGCAGCTTCCACAGTGTGGACTGCGACACTGACCACTCCCTGGTGTGCAGCAAGGTTAGACTCAAACCAAAGAGCTGCATCACTCCAAGCAGAAGGCCCGCCCACGCATCAACACGAGCAGTATATCTTATCCACAGCTGTTACAAAACTTTCTAAATTCACTTGAAAAAGCCCTTCAAAACTCTCCCACAGGTGATGCAGAGACCCAGTGGGCCCACATCAGAGACGCCATCTATGACTCAGCAATGACCACCTATGGCAAACGCATGAAGCGGAATGCAGACTGGTTTCAATCACACTTTGAAGAGCTGGAACCTGTCTTACCCGCTAAGCGCATTGCACTGCTGAACTACAAGTATGCCTCCAGTGAGTTAACACACGTAGCACTTAAAACAGCCAGAAGCACTGCACAACGAACAGCCAGACGCAGCGCAAATGACTGCTGGCAAAACCTATGCAGTCATATTCAGCTGGCCTCAGCCACCGGAAAGATCAGACCAACTTGTATGATGGCATTAAGAGAGTTTTTGGGCCAACCATAAAGAAGATCGCCCCCCTCAAATCTAAATCAGGGGACACAATCACTGACCAACGCAAGCAAATGGACCGCTGGGATGAGCACTACCTAGAACTGTACACAAGGGAGAATGTTGCCACTGAGACCACCCTCAATGCAGCCCAGCCTCTGCCAGTCATGAATGAGCTGGACGGACAGCCAAAAAAAGCGAAACTCAGTAATGACATTGATTCTCCAGCCAGCGGAAGAGCCCCTGGGAAGCACAGCATTACCCCTGTGATAATCAAGAGTGCTAAGCCTGCTATACTTTCAGCACTCTCCGAACGGCTTGGCATGTGCTGTGATGAGGGAGCAATTCCACAGGACATGCGCGATGCCATTATCATCACCCTCGATAAAAACAAAGGTGACCACAGTGACAGCGAATACGACTATGGAATCTCCCTGCTCAGCAAAGTGGGGAAAGTCTTCGTTCGAGTCGCTTTAAACAGGCTCCAGAAGTTGGCCGAGCATGTCTACCCCGAGGCACAGTGTGGCTTTCGAGCGGAGAGATCCACCATTGTCATGCTGTTCTCCCTTCGTCAGCTGCAGGCCAACCAGGGGCAATGCCACATTGGATTTGGTACTGGGTAATGAACCCGGCCAGGTGTTAGATTTAGATGTAGGTGAGCAATTTGGTGATAGTGATCACAATTCGGTTAGGTTTACCTTAGCGATGGGCAGGGACAGGTATATACCGCAGGGCAAGAATTATAGCTGGGAGAAAGGAAATTACGATGCGATTGGGCAAGATTTAGGATGCGTAGGATGGGGAAGGAAACTGCAGGGGATGGGAACAATCGAAATGTGGAGCTTATTCAAGGAGCAGCTACTGCGTATCCTTGATACGTATGTACCTGTCAGGCAGGGAGGAAGTTGTCAAGCAAGGGCGCCCTGGTTTACTAAAGAAGATGAAGCTTTTGTCAAGAGGAAGAAGAAGGATTATGTGAGGATGAGACGTGAAGGCTCAGTTAGGGCGCTTGAGAGTTACAAGCTAGCCAGGAAGGATCTAAAGGGAGAGCTAAGAAGAGCAAGGAGAGGACACGAGAAGTCATTGGCGGATAGGATCAGGGAAAACCCTAAGGCTTTCTATAGGTATATCAGGGATAAAAGAATGACGAGAGTTAGATTAGGGCCAATCAAGGATAGTAGTGGGAAGTTGTGTGTGGAATCAGAGGAGATAGGGGAAGCATTAAATGAATATTTTTCGTCAGTATTTACAGTCGAGAAAGAAAATGTTGTCGAGGAGAATACTGAGATTCAGGCTACGAGGCTAGATGGGATTGAGGTTCACAAGGAGGAGGTGTTAGCAATTTTGGAAAGTGTGAAAATAGATAAGTCCCCTGGGCCAGATGGGATTTATCCTAGGATTCTCTGTTAAGCTAGGGAGGAGATTGCAGAGCCTTTGTCCTTGATCTTCATGTCGTCATTGTCGACAGGAATAGTGCCGGAAGTATGGAGGATAGCAAATGTTGTCCCCTTGTTCAAGAATGGGAGCAGAGACAGCCCTGGTAATTATAGACCTGTGAGCCTTACTTCGGTTGTGGGTAAAATGTTGGAAAAGGTTATAAGAGACATGATTTATAATCACCTTGAAAAGAATAAGTTCATTAGCGATAGTAAGCACGATTTTGTGAAGGGTAGGTCGTGCCTCACAAACCTTATTGAGTTTTTCGAGAAGGTGACCAAACAGGTGGATGAGGGTAAAGCAGTGGATGTGGTGTATATGGATTTCAGTAAGGCGTTTGATAAGGTTCCCCACGGTAGGCTATTGCAGAAAATACGGAAGTATGGGGTTGAAGGTGATTTAGAGCTTTGGATCAGAAATTGGCTAGCTGAAAGAAGACAGAGGGTGGTGGTTGATGGCAAATGTTCATCCTGGAGTATAGTTTCTAGTGGTGTACTGCAAGGATCTGTTTTGGGGCCACTGCTGTTTATCAGTTTTTATAAATGACCTGGAAGAGGGTGTAGAAGGGTGGGTTAGTAAAGTTGCGGATGACACGAAGGTCGGTGGAGTTGTGGATAGTGCCGAAGGATGCTGTAGGGTACAGAGGGAAATAGATAGGCTGCAGAGATGGGCTGAGAGATGGCAAATGGAGTTTAATGCGGAAAAGTGTGAGGTGATTCACTTTGGAAGGAGTAACAGGAGTGCAGAGTACTGGGCTAATGGGAAGATTCTTGGTAGTGTAGATGAACAGAGAGATCTTGGTGTCCAGGTACATAAATCCCTTAAAGTTGCCACCCAGGTTAATAGGGCTGATAAGAAGGCATGTGGTGTGTTAGCTTTTATTATTAGGGGGATCGAGTTTCGGAGCAACGAGGTCATGCTGCAGCTGTGCAAAACTCTGGTGAGACCACACCTGGAGTATTGCGTGCAGTTCTGGTCACCGCATTATAGGAAGGATGTGGAAGCTTTGGAAAGGGTGCAGAGGAGATTTACTCGGATGTTGCCTGGTATAGAGGGAAGGTCCTATGAGGAAAGGCTGAGGGACTTGAGGTTGTTGTCGTTGGAGAGAAGGAGGAGGAGAGGTGACTTAATAGAGACATATAAGATAATCAGAGGGTTAGACAGGGTGGATAGTGAGAGTCTTTTTCCTCGGATGGTGATGGCAAACACGAGGGGACATAGCTTTAAGTTGAGGGGTGATAGATATAGGACAGATGTTAGAGGTAGTTTCTTTACTCAGAGAGTAGTAGGGGCGTGGAACGACCTACCTGCAGCAGTAGTAGACTCGCCAACTTTAAGGGCATTTAAGTGGTCATTGGATAGACATATGGATGAAAATGGAATAGTGTAGGTCTGATGCTTTCACACGTCGGCGCAACATCGAGGGCCGAAGGGCCTGTACTGCGCGGTAATGTTCTAATTCTTCTAATTCTTCCAAATGCCGCGAACTACCAATGCCCCTCTACATTGCTTTCATTGACCTCACCAAAGCCGTTGACCTCGTCAGGAGACGTGGTCTCTTCAGACTACTAGAAAAGATTGGATGTCCACCAAAGCTACTAAGTATCATCACCTCATTCCATGACAATATGAAAGGCACAATTCGGCAAAGCGGTACCTCATCAGCCCCCTTTCCTATCCTGAATGGCGTGAAACAGCGCTGTTTTCGCGCACCTACAATGTTTGTGGTTTTCTTCTCCCTTCTGCACTCACGTGCGGTCAAGTCTTCAGAAGAAAGAATTTTCCTCCACGCCAGATCAGGTGGCAGGTTGTTCAACCTTGCCCGTCTAAGAGCGAAGCCCAAAGTACGGATAGCCCTCATAAGCGAACTCCTCTTTGCTGACGATGCTGCATTAACATCTCACACTGAAGAGTGTCTGCAAAATCTCATCGACAGGTTTGCGGCTGTCTGCAACGTATTTGGCCTAATCATCAGCCTCAAGAAAATGAACATAATGGGACAGGACATCGGAAATGCTACATCCATCAATATTGGCCACCACGCTCTGGAAGTGGTTCAAGAGATCACCTACATGGGCTCAACTATCACCGGTATCCTGACTCTCGATGCGGAAATCAACAAGCGCATGGTAAAGGCTTCCATTACTATGTCCAGACTGGCCAAGTGAGTGTGGGAAAATGGCGCACTGACACGGAACACAAAAGCCCGCGTGTAACAACCCTCTGTCCTCAGTACCATGCTCTCCGGCAGCGAGGCCTGGAGAATGCATGTCAGCCAAGAGCGACGTCTCCATTCATTCCGTCTTCGCTGCCTCCGGAGAATTGTTGGCATCAGGTGGCAGGACCGTATCTCCAACACAGAAGTCCTCGAGGCGGCCAACAGCCCCAACATATACACACTACTGAGTCAGCGGCACTTGAGATGGCTTGGCCATGTGAGCCGCATGGAGGTTGGCAGGAACCCCAAGGACACATTATACAGTGAGCTCGCCACTGGCATCAGACCCACCGGCCGTCCATGTCTCTGCTTTGAAGACGTCTGCAAACGCGACATGAAGTCCTGTGAAATTGATCACTCGTCATGGGAGTCAGTTGCCAGTGATCGCCAGAGCTGGCGAGCAGCAATAAAGGCGGGGCTAAAGTGTGGCGAGTCGAAGAGACTTAGCAGTTGGCAGGAAAAAAAAAACAGAAGTGCAAGGGGAGAGCCAACTGTGTAACAGCCCCGACAATCACTTTTATCTGTAGCACTCGTGGAAGAGTCTGTCACTCTAGTATTGGCCTTTATAGCCACTCGAGGCGCTGCTCCACAAACCACTGACCACCTCCAGGTGCTTACCCATTGTCTCCCGAGACAAGGAGGCCAAAGAAAAAGACTCTCTCCTCAGTTATCCTTTTACTCTTAATATATTGATAAAATATCTTAGGATTCAACTTTATATTTCTTGTCATTTTTTCATGTCCTTTCTTTGCTTTCCTCGTTTCGTTTTTGTATTAACCCCTCCACTTTCTATACTCCTCTCGCTTTCCTTCGTATTCAGTTCTCGGCGTTGGATATAAGCTTTTCTTTTCTGCCATATCTTACCCTATAGGCTCCCTGACATCCATGGGGCTCTAGATTTGGCCGTCTCACCCTTTTTCCTGGTGGGAATAAGCTTACCCTGAACTCCTTGAATCTCCCCTTTGAATGCCGTGCACTATCCAGACATTGATTTACCTTCAGGTCGCTGTTTCTAGTCAATTTTCGCCAAATCACTACTCGATTTAGCCAATTTGCCTTGCCCCAATTGAGAACTCTAACTCCTGTTCTCTCTGTCTCCTTTTCCATAATTATATTAAAACTGACTGAATTATGATCTCTGCCACCAAATTGCTTTCTCACGGTTACCTTTCTAGCTGCCGATCATTTGCTAAAACTAAGTCCAAAACTACACCCTCCCTTGTTGCACTTCTTAGTTTCTTAGAGATACAGCACTGAAATAGGCCCTTCGGCCCACCGAGTTTGTGCCGACCATCCAACCACACATTTATACTACTCCTAACTAATCTCATATCCCTACAACATCCCCATCTGTCCATATATTCCCCTACCACCACTACGGGCAATTTATAATGGCCAATTTACCTATCAACTGCAAGTTTTCTGGTGGTGGGAGGAAACCGGTGCACCCGGCGAAAACCCACGCAGACACAGGGAGAACTTGCAAACTCCACACAGACAAGACCCAGAATTGAAACCGGGCCGCTGGAACTGTGAGGCTGCGGTGCTAACCAGTGCACCACTGTGCCGCCCTCTTGCTGCATACTGGGCAAAAAAGTTCTCCTGAATACACCTCAAGACGTCTGCTCCCTCAATTCCTTTCACACTAAAACTATCACAGTTAATGCTTCTTCTTCTTCTTTGGCCTCCTTGTCTCGAGAGACAATGGGTAAACGCCTGGAGGTGGTCAGTGGTTTGTGAAGCAGCGCCTGGAGTGGCTATCAAGGCCAATTCTAGAGTGACAGACTTTTCCACAGGTGCTGCAGATAAAATTGGTTGTTGGGGCTGTTACACTGTTGGCTCTCCCCTTGCACTTCTGTCTTTTTTCATGCCAACTGCTAAGTCTCCTCGACTCGCCACACTTTAGCCCCGCCTTTATTTCTGCCCGCCAGCTCTGGCGATCGCTGGCAACTGACTCCCACGACCTGTGATCAATGTCACAGGACTTCATGTCGCGTTTGCAGACGTCTTTAAAGCAGAGACATGGACGGCCGGTGGGTCTGATACCAGTGACGTGCTCGCTGTACAATGTGTTTTTGGGGATCCATCTTCAATACGGCTCACATGGCCAAGCCATCTCAAGAACCACTGGCTCAGTAGGGTGTATATGTTGGGGCTGTTGGCCGCCTCGAGGACTTCTGTGTTGGAGATATGGTCCTGCCAAGGATACTCCGGAGGCAACGAAGATGGAATGAATTGAGACGTCGTTCTTGGCTGACATACATTGTCCAGGCCTCGCTGCCGTAGAGCAAGGTACTGAGGATGCAGGCTTGATACACTCGCACTTTTGTGTTCCGTGTCAGTACGCCATTGTCCCACACACTCTTGGCCAGACTGAACATAGCAGTGGAAGCCTTTCCCATGCGCTTGCTGATTTCAGCATCGAGAGTCAGGTTACTGGTGATAGTTGAGACTAGGTAGGTGAACTCTCGAACCACTTCCAGAGCGTGGTCGCGGATATTGATGGATGGAGCATTTCTGACGTCCTGCCCCATGATGTTCGTTTTCTTGAGGCTGATTATTGGGCCAAATTCGTTGCAACAGCCGCAATCCTTTAGATGAGTCTCTGCAGACACTCTTCAGTGTGAGATGTTAATGCAGCATCGTCAGCAAAGAGATGTTCTCTGATGAAGACTTTTCATAATTTGGTCTTCGATCTTAGATGGGCAATGTTGTGGAGAAAAAATTATTTCTTCTGAAGACTTGACAGCATGTGAGAGCAGCAGGGAGAACATGAAACCAAACAGTGTAGGTGCGAGAACACAGCGCTGTTTCACGCCATTCAGGATAGGAAAGGGGTCTGATGAGGCACCACTCTGCTGAATTGTGCCTTTCATATTGTCTTGGAATGAGGTGATGATACTTAGTAGCTTTGGTGGACAGCCGATCTTGTCTAGTAGTCTGAAGAGACCATGTCTGCTGACGAGGTCAAAGGCTTTGGTGAGGTCAATGAAAGCAATGTAGAGGGGCATTTGTAGTTCGCGGCATTTAGAAGAATTAGAAGAATTAGAACATTACAGCGCAGTGTAGGCCCTTCGGCCCTCGATGTTGCGCCGACCTGTGAAAGCATCTGTCAATGGTGGATCTCTCTGCTCAAAAGCCACACTGTGCCTCAGGGTAGACACGCTCGGCCAGCTTCTGGAGCCTGTTTAAAGGGACTTGAGCAAAGACTTTCCCCACTATGCTGAGCAGGGAGATTCCACGGTAGTTGTCGCAGTCACCGTGGTCACCTTTGTTCTTATAGAGGGTGATGATATTGGCATCGCGCATGTTCCCTCGTCCCAGCACAGGCAAAGCAGTTCGTAGAGTGCTGAAAGTTTAGCAGGCTTCGCACTCTTGATTATTTCAGGGTAATGCCGTCCTTCCCAGGGGCTGTTCCGCTGGCTAGAGAACCAAGGGCATCACTGAGTTCCAATTTTGTTGGCTGTACGTCCAGCTCATCCATGACTGGCAAAGACTGGGCTGCATTGAGGGAATTCTCAGTGACAACCTTTTCCCTGGAGTGCAGTTCTAGGTAGTTCTCCACCCAGCAGTCCATTTGTTTGCTTGCGCCCCCTGATTTAGATTTGAGGGGGGCAATCTTCTTGATGGTTGGCCCAAAAGCACTCTTAATGCATCGTACATTCTTCTGACGTTTCCGGTGACAGAGGCCAGCTGAATATGACTGCATCGGTGTTGCCAGTAGTCATTTGCGCAGCGTCTGGGTGTTCTTTGTGCAGCGCTTCTGGCTGCTTTATGTGCTACGGATGTTAACTCGCTGGGGGCTTTCTTTTAGTTCAGCAATGCAAAGCGCTTAGTGGCTATGACAGGTTCCAGCTCTTCAAAGTGAGATTGAAACCAGTCTGCATTCCGTTTCACACGTTTGCCATAGGTGGTCATTGCTGAGTAATAGATGGCGTCTCTGATGTGGGCCCACTTGATATCTGCATCCACTGTAGGAGTTTTCTGAAGGGCTTTTTCAAGTGAACTTAGAAACTCCTGTAACAGCTTTGGTGAGAAATACTGCTCGTGTTGATGCGTGGGTGGCCTTTCTGCTTGGAGTGATGCAGCTTCTTTGGTTTGAGTCTAATCTTGCTGCACAAGAGGGAGTTGTCGGTGTCGCAGTCCACACTGTGGAATCAGTGAGTGATTTGAACGCTGTTTAAAGAGGCTCACCTTGTGACTATGAGGTCCAGCTGGTGCCAACGACGTGATCTTGGGTGCCTCCAAGAGACCTGGTGAAAAGGTTTAGTATGAAAGAACGAGTTGGCGATGCAGAGGTTATGATAGGCACATAACTCAAGCAGTAACATCCGTTGTTATTAGTGCCTTCTGGTTCTTTCACTTCTTAGACATATGCCTACATTTCTGCTCTGCTATCTCCCTCTGACTGTTTGGGGGTCTAAAGTACACTCCCAGCTGTGTGATTACACTTTTTTGTGTTCCTTAGCTGAATCCATATGGCCACATTTGATGGACGTGGGCAGGAAATCTGTACAGGGAGTGTAATATTGATAACATCAAGAAATTACTGAATGTACGTACTACCAGTTCAGATTCCGAGGTGAGAGTTTTGTTCGAAGGTGTCTTGGCATTCACTCAGAGCAGAATATAGCATAAATAATTTTACTGTGTTTAAAGTGATCAGTTCTGGACCTGTACCTTTTTGTGTGTACAAAGAGAAGGTGAGAGATATAAAATATACTTTGAAGTTAAAAATAACGGGTTGAGAAAGTTAAGCTGCAAGGTTCACATCTGAGTATAAAATGCTGTGTGAAAAGGAAATATTACATGCTTGTGTGTGAGTAAGTTGTTCTTTGTTTATTTTGTTGAGGGGTAATTCTTATGGCTGTTTCGTTTCTTTGTGTGTCTGCAAGTCACTGTACAGTGTCTCTGTCAGTGAACTAATGGTTTATTAACCCAATGAGTTCTGGTGTCTTGCATATGGTCTTGAAATAGTTGGTTGCTTAGTTTGTTTCGATACTGTGTATTGAATCGCATGAGTGAGAAGAGTAAGTTATGCGAACATGGATATTGGAGTGCAAAATAAAACAACTGTGCTGCACTGGCAGAGAGAGAGAGAGAGAAAGAGAGAGATTTAAACTTTTGTCTGAAGTTACAATGTTTCCCTTTGAAAATGTACTTATTTTCTAAGTTTTCATTACAGTTGCTTGACACATAACTTGAAGAAAAAAGAATCAAGACCATTGACGTAATTTATTGCCTTAGTTTTCTGCCTTTTATAAGCATGTACTAATCTATTGTGTTTACTTAGTTTTAAATGGATAAGAAGTGGGAATGCAGAAGTACAGTATAGGAAGCTTCAGGACTATTTGTGTAAAATAACGTATTTGTGTGGATGATGTGTCTGTGTGTTTTAAGTTTAAATGTGTTCTTCTTCGGGATGGCTTTATTCATTCACGGGATATGGGCTTCGCTGGCTAGGCCAGCATTCATTACCCATCCCTAATTGCACAATGGGATGATGAGCTGCCTTCTTGGACCGCTGCAATCATGTGGTATAAGTGCATCCTCAGTGCTGTTAAGGAGAGATTTCAAGGATTTTGACCCAGCGACAGTGAAGGAACGGCAATAAAGTTACAATTCAGCATGGTGTATGCCCTGGATGGGACCTTGCATATGAAATTGTGATGTCACAAAAGCAGTTTCAAAACATTAAGTTTTTTTTTAAAATGAGAATTGTGTACTTGGTTAAAAAGGAACTTTAATTTAAAATATATGGAGAAATTATTTGAATCATTTAATTTTAAGTCGTGTTTGTCGGGCACAATCACTGCTTGCATGTATATTATGACCAATAGTTAGGAATTTTATCCCTGACACAATTCGCACTAAGCTAAAAGGGCTTTAAAATTGATGATTTAGAATGTGGAAATCTGAGAAAGCTACGTATATATAAATGGTTTGAGACTGAAACAGTCTGGGTGAATTAAGCTCAGACTGTAAAAAGGAAGAGCACTTGAGATGCAAAAAAGAATCTGAAGGCGTAGAATTTGGAGAGAGAAAAAACAATATAAAGCTATCTTTATTGAAGGAAAAAAGCATGTTGTCCCTTAAGGATTCTCCCTCGATAAAAAGTGGTTCGAATTGTTTTGAACATGTGTTTATTTGTTCTTTGCTTTTAAAAATAGAGGTGGGATGTCATTACATCCAGAGAACTTTTGCTTCACCACTTACAAACTAGTAGTTTGTGCTAGCAGCTTAACTATTTGCTGGATGGATGTGTGTGTATTAGATTTTGTGAGAATTACTGTTTCTAAATTACCGCAAATATCTGGACTGAATGAACTCATCTGCCTCCCAGCCGAATGGGTCCTGTGTTCGTTGTTTCTCTAAATAGGTGGACAAGAAATCACAGAGACTTTTGCAACAATTATCACAGTATGGTAATATTTTGAACCGAAGTCTTGGCCTTCTTATTTAAAAAGCGAGGAATTGGCCTTAATTCCTTCATACATTAGTTTCAGTTTGTTATCTTTCTGGAGAAAGGCTTTGTAGTTATGTGCAGTCAGCTTCCACAACAACTGTTGACATTACTGTCTCTGAGAAATTCATCTGAAATAACGAAACATGGAAATAATTGTTTATGACATTTAAATCAATAATAACTTAATTAATATGAGTTGCTATTCCAAGCGCGCAAAAGGAAATCTACCTGAGTATAAACGGATAGAAAAATCAATAATTTTCAAAAAGTTAATGGACCAACCGTCTTGGTGGTTTCTGAGTATTGAGGGAAAACCTTTTTTATTTTAAGATAAATAAATGGAAGATATTGTCAACTGAGGATGCTATTGTTTGAATGTGGGTAACTTACATTAAAAAAGGAATCAGTATAATTCGGTGGGTTACCTATCAACAGTAAATGGGTATCTGAGGAAAATAATAAGTACACGTGCATAATCTGTTGTTTCAATTGCATGTGCTTACCTTATAATAACTTAGGAATTAAGAGCACTCCTGTGAAAGGATAATGAATGTCATCGAGTGACGTGATCTGCAAGTGGGGTGACAATCTTCTTTATGAGGAGCGTCAATGAAGAATTAACAGATGATGGTATTTTTCATTATCAGGAGTCATTTCGGGTTATGAGGTTTTCGAAGGCAATAAAATTTAAAATTTGTGCAGATCACACCACTCATGAGCAAGAGAATAGGAAGAGTGGTCAACAACAATGATCTGTTTAAGGAGGATTCAGATTTTGTCCGATGGGGAATTGGAGGTTCTTGGCAACGTGTTTAAAAATGGCCAATGTTATTTAATCCTCATTAGAATTAATGAGTGGACTTAATAAGAAAGGAATTAGTCAATTTAGAATTTTGGGAATGATAGCATGATTAATAACTTTTTATTGGACTCACAATTAAACATCCATCTACAATATGAATTTACTAAGGTGAAATAAAAATCAGTTGAGCTGCATTTATCTTTAAATAGGAAACTATTGTGCAGCAACTTGCAATAAGTCCTTTGAGTTATAAGAAAATCCAGTTTCTGTTTTAACCTAACTTATATCAAGCAAACAGGAGAGAACATATTGAAGTATATGACCACTGGGATTTAGAAGTGCAACAACAGTTGCGACAAAGACAAATGAATGATTTTTAGAGGTACCAAATGAATGTACAAACAAAACATGGGAAGGCCTGGAATCAAATGGAGTGTTGATTTTTGAAAAAAAATACAAGCATTTTGAATTTTGTGCCAGGCCGAACACATGTGCAGGAGGTGTCTCCAGCTGCAGCTACTCGAAATCCGCGTGTCGGGTCTGGAGCGGCGGCTGGAGACACTGTGGAGCATCTGCGATGCTGAGAGCATCGTGGATAGCACATATAGGGAGGCGGTCTCACCGCAGGTAAACACTGGTCAGGCAGAAAGGGAATGGATGACCGCCAGGCAGAGTCGAAGAACAAAGCAGGTAGTGCAGGAGTCCACTGGGTCCATCTCCCGACCTAACATATGTTCTGCTTTGGGTAGTGTTGGGGGTGATAGCTTCTCAGGGGAATGCAGCAAGAGCCAAGTCTGTGGCACCACGGGTGGCTCAGCTGCACAGGAGGAGAGGAAAAGGAATGGAAGGGCTAGAGTGATGGGGGATTAAATCGTAAGGAGCGCAGATAGGCGTTTCTGTGGTCGCAAACGCGACTCCAGGATGGTATGTTACTTCCGTGGTGTCAGGGTCAAACAAGTCTCGAAGCGGTTGCAGGAGATTCTGATGGGTGAAGGTGAACAGTCAGAGGTCGTGGTACACTTTGGAACCGGCGGCATATGTAGATAGAGGAATGAGGTCCTGCAACGAGAATTTATGGAGCTAGATAGCAAATTAAAAAGCAGGACCTCTAAGGTTGTAATATCTGGATTACTCCCGTGCCACGTGCTAGAGCAGATGAATGCGTGGCTGAGGAGATGGTGAGGGAGGGAGGGCTTTAGTTTCCTGGATCACTGGGTCTGTTTCTGGCGAAAGAGGGACCTGTACAAGTTGGACGAGTTGCACCTGTACCTGAACGAGATCAAATTCTTGCTGGGAGGTTTGCTAGTGCTATTGGAAGGGGGTGGGGGGGGGGCGGTGGTTGTGGAGGTTTAAACTAATTTAGCAGGGCGATGGGATACAGAGTGGATTTACAGTAGATGGTGAGGCTCAGTCAAATATAGAAGAAAAACTGAGTCCGTCTGGAAAGCAGCGCACATATAGACTCGTTAAGGCACAGGTGAAAAATGCAAGGCTGGATTGCATCTATTTTAAAGCAAGGAGTCTTACTAACATGGCTGATAAATTGAGGGCGTTGATTAGCACATGTGACTATGATATTATTACTGCCACAGTGACGTGGTTGAGGCAGGGGCAGGACTGGCAGCTCAATATTCCAGGGTATAGCATCTTTAAGCATGACAGGGGAGGGAATAAATGAGGAGGTGGCATTGCACTGTTGATCATGGATTCAATTACTGCAGTAAGTAGGGATGATGTCATGGAAGGTTCCTCAAATGAGGCCATATGGGTAGAATATGAAAATAAAAAATGGGGTAAATACATGGCTGAGAGTCTACTACATACCTCCAAACTGTCAGGGAGAAATAGAGGAGTAGATATGCAGTCAAATCTCAGAGCGGTGTAAAATAATAGGGTAATAATAGTAGGGGATTTCAACTTCCCCAATATCAGCTGGGATTTTCTTAGTGCGAAAAGTTTAAAGTATAAAGAAATCTTAAAATGCATCTTGGAGAGCTTTTTTGAGCCGGCACATAGCAAGTGCGACAACTGAAGGGGCAGTACTGGAACAAATCCTAAGGAATGAAGCCGGACAACTGGTAGAAGTGTCAGTGGGGCAGCATTTCAGGGATAGTGACCATGACTCTGTACGATTTAAGGTACTTAGAGAAAAGGACAAAGATGGACTAGAAATACAGGTACTGGACTGGGGTAAGGCCGATTTCAATATGATAAAACAGGATCTGTCCAGTGTGGACTGGGAGCAGCTAACTTGTAGGAAAGTCTACATCAGACCAGTGGGAGTCATTCAAAGAGGAAATAGTGAGAGTTCAGAGCCAACATGTTTTCTTTAAGGTGACGGATAGGACCAACAAGTCCAGGTAGCCCTGGATGTCAAGGAATGTCGAAGAATGGATCAGGGAAAAAAGAGGCTGATTGCAGACTGAGAGCGCTGAAAACAGCGGAGGCACTTGAGGAGTATAGAAAGTGGAGGGGAGTACTTACTAATAATAATTATGAGAGCGAAGAGGGGACATGAAAAGAACCCACCGGTGTACAAGATAAAGACAAATCCCAAGGCGTTTTATAAGTATATTAAGGGCAAGATGATAACCAGGGAAGGAGTAGGGCCCATTAGGGACAAAAACAGCAATCTGTGTGTGGAGCCGGAGGACATAGGTGAGGTGTTAAATGATGACTTCACATCTGTGTTCACTATGGAGAAGGACGATGTAGTTGCAGAGATCAGGGAGGGGGATTGTGATTGACCTGAACATATTAGCATTGAAAGGGAGGACGTATGAGCTCTGTTTTAGCAGGCTTCAAAGTGGATTAATCCCCAAGTCCAGATGAGATGTATCACAGGTTGTTCTGTGAGGCAGGGGAGTTGATAGCAGGGGCTCTGACACAAATTTTCATATCGACTCTGGGCACAGGAGAGGTACCAGAAGATTGCAGGACAGCGAATGTGGTACCATTATTCAAGAAGGGTAGCAAGGATACGTCAGGTAATTACAGGCCGGTGAGTATAACATCGGTGGTTGGGAAACTATTGGAAAAAAGTCTGAGGGGCAGGATTTATCTCCACTTGGAGAGGCAGGGATAAATCATGGATCGTCAGCATGGCTTTGTCAGAGGGAGATGCTGCCAGATGCTGCCAGATTATTCCACAGATGCTGCCAGACCTGCTGAGTGATTCCAGCATTTCTTGTTTTTGTTTCAGATTTCCAGCATCAGCAGTATTTTGCTTTTATTTTAGTCATTAATTCACTGCCACTTCTCTTCCAGGAATGCCTACCTTGAAGAAGTTCTGCTCTTCTCTCCGACGGGATTTTCGTTTGTTTCTTTTACCATGTTCACCTTCATTGCTTTCTATTTCCCTCCTGGTGTTTGATAAGGTATCTACCAAAACTCGTTTTCACAGCCACATCTCCTTCCTCAGTGACTGTCTCCGGCTCCGACTTATTCCACGTGGATTCCAACTGCAGTTTCACCCATTATGCTTTGAAACCACCCAGGATCACAGGTATCTCCGAGAAATACAACGTTCCGCGGACTGCTACTCTCGCCGCATCCTGAGATCCACACTCAGTGCTATGCGCCGCCACATGCACACACTGGACCTGTCTCTCCAGCAGCACCGTCTCACCTTATCTCAAAGCTGTTCTACTCTGCAGTTTCATCTCATCTTACGTCTCATCCAACGCATTAACAAAAATCTTTTTTTCTTCCTTTCAGGTGTTAAGGAACGCAAGCTCCAGCAGCTGATGGGACTAATGCCCCTCCAGATCCTCCTTCCGCTTCACTTCCCTCTGACCCCACCCCTTCTGATCTGACCCCTTGCCGTGTATTCACTATACCCTCTGACCTCCCCCTCTCTGATGCTGAGCGTTCTGTACTCAGCAAAGGTCTCAGTTGTATCCCCTTACGCCCCCACCTCAATGAATTTCGCGCTCGGCATGACGTTGAGCTCTTCATCCGTCGCCTCCGCCTCCGGGCTCACTTCTTCGACCAGGAGTCCACCCCCCGACCAGCAGACCCATTCACCCGCCTCCAGCATTCTCCCTCTACCTGGACCCCTCCCCCTGGCCTCTTCCCCGCTCTTGATCTTTTCATTGAAAACTGTCGGCGAGACATTGGTCGTCTCAATTTCTCTGCCCCCCTCACTCACTCTAACCTGTCTCCCTCTGAACTTGAGGCACTCCGTTTTCTCAGGTCTAACCCCGACATAGTCATCAAACCTGCAGACAAGGGTGGTGCTGTTGTTGTATGGCGTACCGACCTCTCCCTTGCAGAAGCTCAGCGCCAACTCTCAGACACCTCTTCCTACCTCCCTCTGGACCATGACCCCACCACCGAACATCAAGCCACCGTCCAAAGGACAGTCACTGACCTTATCTCCTCTGGAGATCTTCGTTCTACGGCTTCCAACCTCTTAGTCCCACAACCCCGGACAGCCCGCTTCAACCTCCTTCCCAAAATCCACAAACGGGACTGTCCTAAAAGACCCATTGTGTCAGCCTGCTCCTGCCCCACTGAACTTATTTCTTCCTATCTAGACTTTATCTTTTCTCCGCTGGTCCAATCTCTTCTCACCTACATCCGTGCCTCTTCTGACGCCCTACGTCATTTTGACAATTTCCAGTTTCCTGGTCCCAACCGCCTCCTCTTCATTATGGACGTCCAATCGCTCTACACCTCCATCCCCCACCAGGGTGGTTTGAGGGCTCTCCGCTCCTTCTTGGAACAGAGGCCCAACCAGTCCCCGTCCACCACCACTCTCCTCTGCCTGGCTGAACTTGTTCTCACATTGAACAACTTCTCCTTCAACTCCACGCACTTCCTTCAAGTAAAAGGTGTCGCTATGGGTACCCGCATGGGTCCTAGTTATGCCTGTCTTTTTGTGGGATATGTCGAGCATTCTTTGTTCCAGTCCTACTCAGGCCCCCTCCCCCAACTCTTTTTCCGGTACATTGATGACTGTATCGGTGCCGTTTCCTGCTCCCGCCCCGAACTAGAAAACTTTATCAACTTTGCTTCCAATTTCCACCCTTCTCTCACCTTTACATGGTCCATCTCTGACACTTCCCTTCCCTTCCTCGACTTCTCTGTCTCCATCTCTGGGGATAGGTTGTCTACCAATATCCATTATAAGCCCACCGACTCCCACAGCTACCTCGACTACAGTTCTTCATACCCTACCTCCTGTAAGGACTCCATTCCATTCTCCCAGTTTCTCCGTCTCCGACGCATCTGCTCTGATGATGCTACCTTCCATGACGGTGCTTCTGATCTGACCTCCTTTTTCCTCAACCGAGGATTTCCCCCCACTGTGGTTGACAGCGCCCTCAACCGTGTCCGACCCATTCCGCGCAACTCTACCCTCACCCCTTCCCCTCCCTCCCAGAACCGTGACAGGGTTCCCCTTGTCCTCACTTTTCATCCCAGCAGCCTCCATATCCAAAGGATCATCCTCCGCCATTTTCACCACCTCCAGCGTGATGCCACTACCAGTCGCATCTTCCCCTCCCTTCCCCTGTCAGCATTCCGAAGGGATCATTCCCTCCGCGACACCCTGGTCCACTCCTCCATGACCCCCACCACCTCGTCCCCGTCCCAGGGCACCTTCCCCTGCAATCGCAGGAGGTGTAATACCTGCCCATTTACCTCCTCTCTCCTCACTATCCCAGTTCCCAAACACTCCTTTCAGGTGAAGCAGCGATTTACTTGTACTTCTTTCAATGTAGTATACTGTATTCGCTGCTCACAGTGTGGTCTACTCTACATTGGGGAGACCAAGCGCAGACTGGGTGACCGCTTTGCGGAAAATCTCCGCTCAGACCGCAAGCAGGACCCTGAGCTTCCGGTTGCTTGCCATTTCAACACTCCCCCCTGCTCTCATGCTCACATCTCTGTCCTGGGATTGCTGCAGTGTTCCAGTGAACATCAACGCAATCTCGAGGAACAGCATCTCATCTACCGATTAGGCACACTACAGCCTGCCGGACTGAACATTGAGTTCAATAATTTCAGAGCATGACAGCCCCCCATTTTACTTTCATTTTTAGTTATTTTTTCTTCCTTTTTTTAACATTCTTTTTTACATTTGTTACAATCTTTTTTTGCATTTATTTCATTTCATCTTAGTTTGTTCAGATTGCTTACCCACTGTTTTAACTGAGGTATACAGAATTATGAGGAGCAATGATTGATTAGATAGGAAGAAACTCTTTCCCTTAGCAGAGGGGTCAATAATCAGGCAGCATAGATTGAAGGGAAGGGGCAGGAGGTTTAGAGGGGATTCGTGGAAAAGACTTTACACCCAGAGGGTGATTGGAATTTGGAATGTACTGCCTGAAGAGGCAGAAATCCTCACAACATTTAAGAAGTATTTAGAAGAGCACTTGAAATGTCATAGCATACAAGGCTACGGGCCAAGTGCTGGAAAATGGGATTAGAATAGTTAGGTGCTTGATGGCAGGCACGAACACGATGGGCCGAAGGGCCTGTTTCTGTGCTTTATAACTCTATGACTCATGAATGGGGTATTTTAATAACTTATGGCATTTGTAAATTGTTTGAGAAAAACATGATTTAGGGTAGGAGATGGAGCTAAGGAAAAACATACAATCACAAATTTTGTTCAAACATCTGGTGTAATCTGGAATCATGTACGTTTGAGTGAAAATCAGGAAAGTATACATTACACCAGCAGTTTTACATTTTTCTCTTGGTGATATGTGTGCCCTTGTCTATACTTTTATAAGATAACTGAAGTTGATAGCCTGGCCTGAACCCAAGGTATTTCGACCATGAGGTGGGAGGTAAGCAAAGACTCTGTCGTAGAATCTCCCACCCATATACACACACGTTAATCTTTCGATTCGTTCGAATGAAGTCTGAAAAGGATGGCAAGATGCTGAGATACCAATGTGAGTGTGCAGGTGTGGTTGGACAAGTTTCATTCAAGAACGTGTGAAGTGAATAACATGTGGAAATGCATAGTGGAATGCCCTTTAGAATGGGGTTCAAACATGTTCAGCCACAGGCCAGTATAACAAGAAGACTTTTATGGATCATCAACGAACTGACACATACTTCCTGGAGAAACTGATTTCACCATAACTAGGATAAAACTAAAAGAACGATAATTCGATAGAGGGAATAGAACAGAATAAAATCGATTTTTGTTGGGTAATTAGAGGGTTACACGCAGGGGAAGAACTGTAGAATTGCAAACAAGAATTGGGTTGCAGAACAGATCAGAGACAGATTGCAAGCAATTATTGAAGGACGATTATGTTTAGGAGTAAGAACGATGTGCCTTGGGTCTTTATCTATGCATTAGTTCGCGACCAACCTCTGTATAATTAGGGTCATGGCAGAAGTATATCCAGTGAAACATAGATTCTATCTGGGAATCAATTGCCACATTGGTATATTAGTCACGAAAAAGTCTAACGTCCAGTAGAATCAAAGTTCTTAAGGGACTTGGTCAATCAAACTGACTTGCAGCACCGTTTTTTGTTGGTAACGTCCCAGTTTGGGGCGAGAAGGATAAATATTTACCTGGTCCTATGTTATGGGTTAGCAATGCTTCGTTTTGAAGCAAAGGATCGGACAGTTACAACTGATTGTCTTTCTTGTGCTTTCAACGACGCTGGTCCATTATCAGAAAATATGCAAATAGAGTCAGATAAACTTTGGATTAAACCAGGAATCAATGTTAGTACATTTTTTTCTTGAGGTGGGGAGGGTAAGATTTTGACAATACTACATTTTTTTAGGGTTCTGTGTTAACTTGAAGTAACACTTTAGAATTTTATCTTAACCACCTTTTAAGCCGTTGTGTCTGAATATCTGACAGTGAGAGAATTAACAGTTAAAGCAGCTGCATGAAAGGAACTAGTATTGCGAACTTAAATTGCCTTTAAGGTGCCTAAAAATCTGGCTTCAAACAATTGTTTATTTTTTATACACTAGGTGCAATTCAAGAACTCTGTCAGCTTTAATGAAATGAACAAAAATAATGCACTCATTTTTAACTGAGAATGACGCTTTAACTTTAAAGAATAGCATGCTCATGTTAGTCGGTATTAGTTTGGCAACTGCTTTGATTAAACAACCATATATTTAGACCAAAACAGTTATATTTTTGAAAGACACTGCTCCTGATATTTTGCTAGAAACGTGTGTTCGCAATTGTTTCAGTATTCATGGGAAAATCGAGGTGAATTGTTTACGATGGTTAGCATTATTGATGAGGATGCAACATTGTTTGTACAACTGTTCTGTATCTAAAAGAATGTGCCATTTGTTCACACGATGAAATGTAACTCCTATCACCGAAATAATACTGATGGACATATACTAGTGACAATTTACAATGGCCAATTTACCTACCAACCTGCAAGTCTTTTGGCTTGTGGGAGGACACCGGAGCACCCGGAGAAACCTCACGCAGACACAGGGAGAACTTGCAAACTCCACAGAGGCAGCACCCAGAATCGAACCCGGGTCCCTGGAGCTGTGAGGGCGGCACAGTGGCGCAGTGGTTAGCACCGCAGCCTCATAGCAAGTGCTGAAGGTGTTAGTTTAGGCAGGCATCAAGATCGGCGCAGGCTTGGAGGGCCGAACGGCCTGTTCCTGTGCTGTAATGTTCTTTGTTCTTTATGGTGTTTGCAGCATCAAACGACAGCTCAAAATCTCTAACACTGGATTTCTTGTAAGGTGCTGCATACCTGATATTGACTGCATTGTCATTGGAGCTCACCCTCGCTGGGTCACCCATGTGGTTCTCTTGGATGATTCCCACATATTAACATGGGAACCCGCACCATAGAACAGTTCAAACCTAGATACAAAGACATTCAGTAAGACAATCACAGAACCTCTAAGTTGCTCCCACTACATATGAATTATAGCCATGGACAGATACAAATGGAGAAGTCTCTGTCATCAAGGAATTTCGATATTTATGGAGAACAGAGTTTGGTCCCTACAAACTGCAAAGTCTCCAACACTGAACTGAAAAGTAATATTTGCAATCAGATTTCAAACCAACATTTGGCTCACATCACACATGGGATGACAACCACCTAGATGGTGAACAGCTCGGCTTCTCGCTGAACAGTCACAAATCTAAGTGATGGAAGAATCCATCATAAAAAGAAAACTGCTGCAACTAATGCAAATCTGAAATGGAAGCAGAACATGCTGCAAATGCACAGCTGGTCAGGCTCCTGCTCAGGAGAGATTCTCGGAAATAAACCAGGTATGATGAAGGATAATCGACCTGAAATATTACTGCTTTGTCTCTCTCCCCAGATGCTGCTGTTGAGCATTTCCAACATTTTATGTTTTATTTACGATCAGTGTCTTATTTTATGCTCTTCTACCTCATGTATTTATCTAACTTTCCATTTCATGTGTTTAAGCTATTTGCCTCACCCTTTACATGTGGTTGTGCATTTCACATTCCCTGGATAAATTCTTTGTTTCTAATCTCCCGATCAGATTTGTTATTGCTGAGCTTATATGTATGGCCGCAAATTTTTGGACTCTTAAAGAGGAAATATCTGTTATATTTTTCCCTTCATAATTTTGTAAACCTTTATTAGTGCGCAAATGCATCCTTCCCTTTTGGTGTAAAGAGACCAATCGCGCTAGGTGCAACCTGCCAGTTCTACGAACAACATTATAAAATATTTTGGCACCTTACATGGTAACAGGAAATTGGGTAGGTTCTATCTGACTGTTGATTCAGGATTATTGTTAACATCCGCTGTATTGAGATCGGGAACCATTCCTTTCTTTGCTGTTTGGAGATATTTCGACACTGGAGGTGATGATTAGAACACAGTCGCATAAAGAAACACGGGTATTCAAGGTGAACAGAAACAAGAAAAGATATGTAGACACTGCGGCCCCTTCCATCATGGGTATAACTATCTAAACGCGTGCTGCTTAAATATAGTAGTTAGATTGTTTCCATTATCTGCCTGTACCTGTATCAAGTTGTCACTGAACTAATGAGAATGATCTGAGCAAATCATGATTTATAATCATGCCTGTATATTCATCTGAATACAAACGCTATACACAACGTGTAGGAAAACATTTTGAAACTTGGGGAGTCTGATTTTAGTTCTGCATTATGTTGTATTCCTGAGGTTCTGCTCCTTCGTCCCAGCTGTTGTTCATGGCATTTCTCCTGTATCGGACGAAGGGAGAACAGCATGTCAACAGTCGATCTCTCTGCACGAAAGCCACACTGTGCCTCAGGGTAGACGCGCTCGGCCAGCTTCTGGAGCCTGTTCAGAGCGACTCGAGCAAAGACTTTCCCCACTATGCTGAGCAGGGAGATTCCATGGTAGCTGTTGCAGTCACCGCCGTCACCTTTGTTTTTATAGAGGGTGATGATATTGGCATCGCGCATGTCTTGAGGTACTGCTCCCTCGTCCCAGTACACCCTTTACATATAAGCTAATCAGTAACAAATCTGATCGGGAGATAAGAAACAAAAAATTTATCAAGGGAATGTGAAATGCACAACCACATAAAATCAACAAGCGCATGGGAAAGGCTTCCACTGCTATGTCCAGACTGGCCAAGAGAGTGTGGGAAAATGGCGCACTGACACGGAACACAAAAGTCCGAGTGTATCAAGCCTGTGTCCTCAGTACCTTGCTCTATGGCAGCGAGGCCTGGACAAAGTATGTCAGCCAGGAGCGACGTCTCAATTCATTCCATCTTCGCTGCCTCCGGAGAATACTTGGTATCAAGTGGCAGGACTATATCTCCACCACAGAAGTCCTCGAGGCGGCCAACATCCCCAGTTTATACACACTACTGAGTCAGCGGCGATTGAGATGGCTTGGCCATGTGAGCCGCATGGAAGATGGCAGGATCCCCAAAGACACATTGCACAGTGAGCTCGCCACTGGTATCAGACCCACCGGTCGTCCATGTCTCCGCTTCAAAGACGTCTGCAAACGCGACATGAAATCCTGTGACATTGATCACATGTCGTGGGAGTCAGTTGCCAGCGTTCGCCAGAGCTGGCGGGCAGCCATAAAGGCGGGGCTAAAGTGTGACGAGTCGATGAGACTTAGTAGTTGGCAGGAAAAAAGACAGAGGTGCAAGGGGAGAGCCAACAGTGTAACAGCCCCGACAAACACATTTTTCTGCATCACCTGTGGAAGAGTCTGCCACTCTAGAATTTGCTTTTATAGCCACTGCAGGTGCTGCTACACACACCACTGACCACCTCCAGGCGCTTACCCATTGTCTCTCGAGATAAGGTGGTCAAAGAAGAAGAGAATATGTTGTATTGTAAAAGGACGGGTGAATTAACTCTCTTTGTGCTAAACATAGAAAACTCGTGACCGGTGAGGGGAAATATTTCGATCTTATTTACTGAATTGAAGGGATGAAATTATATATCATTCTCCTAGAATCATAGAGCCATTAGATCACAGAAGGAGACCATTCGGCATATCGAGTACATGCCAGCCAGGCCAGGTGCTGTTCAATAATCAACTTCATTTTCTAAACACAGAATCTCCAGACAACTGGGGATGAATACAATCTTGCACTTTCACTATTCTATCTGGGAGTCTATTTCATGTGTTCATCACACTTCCTGCAAAACAAAACTTCCTGACATCATTATTTTGCTTTCTGTTCCCTGTCTAACTCTGCCAATTTGGAGTAAATTGCTTTTCTTTTCATTATACCTTTCCAAAGTATTAATTATCATATGTAAAGTCCATTCCCCCCTTTTAGAGAAGGAAAAGTCGAATTGCAGCCGATCTTTCCTCATAAACCTGCACTTTGACATTGGCATCTACCTCGTGTTTGTTCTCGGCACCGCCTCCAGAAATTGAATATCTCACTTGTGTCTCCATGACCAAAGATGGAAAGATGCCTGAATCCTAAGACTGGGCCGAGCAGTGCACTGTTACATAGTGAGTACGCTGACCTATACTTTAATGTGAGAATTTGCATATGGACATTGTACTGATTTACTTGATTGCTGTTATGCCTTGCTTGGCGTTATTTAGGATTTGATTCCTAGGATGCTTTCGACATTATTCTAGCCTCTTTAAAACGATACATTTTCATATGGAATCCACATTCTATTTAATATGGGCAATATCACAGCAACAGCAACAAAGTGCATTTATATAATGGAATTCACATAATAAAACGTTCTACGACAATTCACAGATGAACTATAAAACATAATGCGGCAGCGAGTCATCTAAGAAGTTATTAGTGCAGATCAACAAAAGCCTGGTCAAAGAGATAGATCTTATCGATTGTCTTAAAGGAGGCATGAGAGGTAGAACGATGCACGGACTCATGGAGGGAACTCCAATGCTACGGGTCAAAGCAGCAAAGTCACAACTGCCGATGATAAAACAATTAAAATGGTGGATGCTCAAAATTCCAGAATAAGAGGCGTGCAATATATTTGGGAGGGTTGTAGGGCGAGAGGCAATTATAATGACAAGAAGGGGCCAGGCCGTGGAGACATTTTGAAAACAAGGATGTGAAGTGCATAATAGAGTAATTGTGAAACAGGGTGTCACTGTAAGTCATCGAGCACAGGGGTAATGGGTGAATGGCATTTGATGCGAATTAGGACACGGGCAGCAGCGTTTTGGATCACCTCATTTATGGAGGATAGAACACGAGAGACAGGAAGGAGTGCATTAGAATAGTCAGCTCGTGAGGTAACAGAGGCAGGAATGAGAGTTTCAGCAGCAGATGAGATCAGGCAGGGGTAGAGTTCAGGAGGTAGTCAGAGGCAGCTTTAGTGACGGGGCAAAATATGTGATTGTAAACACACATTGATGTCAAATATGGCATGGAGGTCGTGAACATTCTTGTTCAGCCTCAGACAGTTGTCAGGGAGTGGGATCATAGTCAAGCCTGTTTTTAATTATACCAGTCATCATTGATCCTGCTTGATTTTGTTTGACTAAAACTTTGAATTGTTTCTGAGCTGTGTTCTCCACTCACGGCACGCTTTCTAATTTCACAATGTATGCACATTTGACCAATTAACATTGATTTTCCTGGACTCTATTTCTGTGCTACGTTATCACTCGTTTTTGCAAACCCATCCAGTACTTGCCCGACCTAACGTAGGTCCTGTAACATTTACCCATTGCTTTCTAACATCGACGTCTTCTATCATTTTGACCGAAGATAATAATTTAATGTTTCATGAATCACTTTGAAACTTTTATTTTCAAAATTGCATTAACGTTGGTTTACAGTGGCTGATGCAACCTGTTTGTTCAATCGACTGTAACTGATAAAAGTTGTCAGGGGACCTAGATGTAGCCAATTAAGCTTTTTCTGCTATGTAAATAAAAGGTGCTTTGCACGTATCACCTCATATTTTAACCAGTCCTCGCCTGTCTGCCACAACAGGAATTCTCTCCTCTCACAGTACGTAGACTTTGGAGTACTTCAGTAAATAACGGCCTTTTGCAAACCTAATCTCGAAGCTGTTGGTGTACTAGGTAAGTGACAGTTTTTAAAGAGAGACTAATCGCACAATGCCCTGTTCATTACACACCTGTGAGCCTGGCAAAGTTGCAACCCTTCTTAGTTCCTTGGCTGTACAGTTAAGTAAGTGCGGTATTAAAAGGAGAAAACACTGACATCAGCTGGTTAAATAGCTGCTGAGAGAGAAGCAGAGTTAACATTTCAGGTCGATGCCCTTTTATCAAAACTGTCAAAAGTTAGAAACGAAACAGGTTTTAAGCGATTGAAATGTGATAGGATGTAAAAAGAACAAAAGTGAAAGTCTGTGATAGACTGGAAGAGAGGAGAGATAAATTGACAATAGAGTGCTTGTGCTGGCCCAAAAGGCGCGGTAATAGGACAAATTAAGAAATAAAAATGTGTCTGGATTAGAGGGGAATGGAAGAATAATCAACAGCTTCAGTCTTAAAGCAAAAACAAGAGAGAAACGAGGTTAAATCTGGAACACGCAAAGAAAAAGAAACAAAATTGGGAAAAGTTATGATCCAAAAATGTTATATTCAATGTTAAGTCCGAAACGCTGATAAATGCTCATTTGAAAGGCAACGTGCTGCTGCTCGAGTTTATAATATTGCAGGAGCCCGAGGAGAGTAAGGTTAGCATGAGCGCAAGGTGGAAAATTAAATTAGTGAGGCCAGCAGAAGCTGGAGGTCATACTTGCGGTCAGAATGGAGGTGTTCCGTAAAAGCAGTCACCAAGCATGCTTTCCCAAATTAGAGCAGACCAAATTGTGAGCTACAAGTGCAATATACAATATTGAAAGAAGTAAATGCAACTTTACTGGACAGTTCTGATGAAAGGACACCGACCTGAAACCTTAATATTGTTTCACTCCCCATAGATGTATATATATATATATAAAAAACAGATTTCTAGCATCTGGATTATGTGCTTTTGTATGAGGCTAAACTGCAATGTCAGTTTAACCCTACCATTTACAGTTGAATTAGTGTGGTGCATTTGTTCACTCTATATTCTCCTGTGGCGTTGCTCTTGTTTTTGCTGAACTAAATGTCCAGCAAACTATGATTTCTGCTTTTCAGATTGGACTTCCCATTAGTCCTGGATTATCCATTTCAACAAGAATCTTCACTTTGCACAAAAATGGGACAGTCGATATTGCCTCAGTTCCTCGCCATTTACTACCCAATTCTCGCAGTTATTTGTCTTCCTGGTACGTGGTTATACAAAGTCATTGAATATATTATATTTGCCACATTGTTTCTCAAGTGGGCTATCAGCACAACCACAATATTCCCGTTTTCATTAATTTGGCTTCTTCATGCATAATGCATTCACCTACGGTGTTGCCTTGTTTATTCTGTTGTGAATATGCTTCACTCTGGCTTCTGGATCAAACGTCACTATCAAAGGCGCCTGATGTAAATTATGTAACTTATAAAAATCCATATAGAGTTAAATAACACTGCACTTCAGGTATTATCCAATATTAGCCTTCAAATAATTAACAATGTTTGGTATTGGCTTTCTAGTATTGCAAACAATGGACACTCTGCTCCATAACCTACTTTCTTGAACAGCGTCATTTGTAATGAGAATTATGCAGTGTGAATATCCGAGAGGTTTGATAAAACTCAAAGTTGGATGTGTTAAAGGTATTTCCATAATTTTGTTATTCATATTTCGAAGCAATAAAGCAGCCATACATTTATGTAGTGCTTTCCACAACAACTGGACCGACCAACCTGCTTTACAGCCAATGCAGTTCTCGAGGAAGCACGGCAGCCAATTTGTGCAAAGCAACCTCCAACAAATAGCAATCTGATAACGATGTGGAGGCTTTGGAGAGGGTACAGAAGAGGTTTACCAGGACGTTGCCTGGTCTGGAGGGAATTACCTATGAGGAGAGGTTGGATAAACTCGGATTGATTTCACTGGAACGACGGAGGTGGAGGGGCGACATGAAAGAAGTTTACAAAGTTATGAACGGGATGGACAGAGTGGATAGTCAGAAGCTTTTTCCCAGGTGGAAGAGACAGTTACTAGGGGACATAGGTTTAAGGTGAGAGAGACAAAGTTTAGAGGGGATGTGCGAGGCAAGTTCTTTACACAGAGGGTGGTGAGTGCCTGGAGTGCTGCCGGGGGAGGTGGTGGAAGCAGGTACCATCGAGACGTTTAAGAGGCATCTTGACAAATACATGAATAGAATAGGAATAGAGGGATACGGTCCCTGGAAGTGCAGAAGGTTTTAGTTTAGGCAGGCATCAAGATCAGTGCAGGCTTGGAGAACCGAATGGGCTGTTCCTGTGCTGTACTGTTCTTTGTTCTTTAGTTCTTTGACACAAATTTCTGTGTTTGGCATGTTGATTGACAGGCAAGTATTGCTTCACACTCTGTAGATTAGTCTCATGTTTGTCTTTGACATAACCCATGGAAACGTTTATGCTCACCTGGAAGGGCGGACGGGTCATGTGTATACTGTCTAGATGTGAAAGACGGCACATACAGTAATGCAGCACTCCCTCAGTACTGCAGAGACGTATCATCCTCAAGTCCTGGAGAGAAAATTTAAACCACAGCCATCTAAAGTAGAGGCGAAACCACTACCCACTGAGCCACCACGGATTTAGCTGTAATTTGACTCAGCACCTTTAGTACTACTGTGTTCTAATTATTCTGCTCTGTTCAATTATGACATCCAACCTTTCAGTTGTAAATCTTGCTTTTAACTATCAATTCATTGCATTGGGAGCTGGAGTGGTTTGATATTATATATAAGCGGGTTCCTTTATGTCGTTGGGAAACTTAAACTACCACCATATATATTGTTAATAAACCCTCACTGCCACTCTGTTTAGGATCATATCGATCACCAGTTCGAAACATTTTTCACCGACAGGTTCTCAAAGGAAAATAGGGATGGGAAATAAACGCTCGCCTTGTCAGCGACACCCACATGCCATGAACAAAGAACACTATGTTGCATCGTACTGTTGAATACAACGGAATCCTTTAACATTAAGTTCCATCTTTATTGAACCACTGCCCTCTACACGTAGAATTTTTTCTAATGGCCGCATTACAAAATGCATTTTTGTTTATCTCGACCTGGTTGCCAGCACCTTGGAATCTACTTAAGAAAGTTCTATTTTCCAATTGCACCTTCACCCAGTCTAGTGCAGATGGCACCTTGCCCTGGCATTGTGCCTATTTCAATTTCACTCTACACAGTGCACATTGCAACTGCACGCTGCCCAATCACCATGACCAGTCTTTCCATTCTTTGATGGGATCTGGCTAGGGCAACATTTCTTTCCGATCTCTAATTGCTCTTGAGAAGGGGGAGATGGGCGGAATTTTTGAACTGTTGCAATCTGTGTGGTCTGGATACACCCTCCGTGCTGTTCAAGACGGAGTTTCTAGGATTTTGCCTGAGCCGCGGTGAAGGAAATACAATATATTTCCATGGTAGGATGGTGCCTTGGTGGGGGAGTTCCAGTGCTGGTGTTACTGTGAGCCTGCTTCTTTTGTTCTAGGCCTTAGAGGACGCCTTAACCTTGCCGCTTCTTCTTGAATGTTCATCGTTCATTCTTTGTTTTTTTTAACGTCATCTTCCCTGGTGCACAAAACGCGGGTGTTTTAGTGGAAGTTGTAACTTGGAGATAGTTTTTTCTCTACTACATTCCTTGCTTTCGAGTAAATCAATGGGACATAAACCACATCACTTCTTTACTTTCCTTCCTTTCTGAAAAAGAGTCATATCCAGCTCGACATGTTAACTGTTTCTCTCTCCAGAGATGTTCCAAGACTTGTTGACTATTTACAACACTTTTTGCGATAATTTCAGATTTCCAGGATCAGCAGCATTTTACTTTTATTTTAGTTTATCCCAGTTACATTCTAAGTATCCCATAAAATATTGGTTATTTACATTTCCTGAAGTTTCAAAACATGTTCACGTCCAATAACACTGCGTAGATTAAGGGATTAATTTGCATTAATCAAAGCAGCAACAAATGAAATTGGACGCAAACAATCTTTTTTTCTGAAGGCTTTACTGAGACTCTGAGTGAAAAAAAAATCCGGTTCATTTTCTTCATCAGTCTCTCTCTCCCTGACAGTTAATGTGATGGCGATTGTGATCCATTCCCGAGGAAGGTGCGGTCTCTCCAAATGTATCACTCGCTTCATGATGGCCATGGCATCAGCCGATCTCCTGGTTGTTTTTACTGACGCCATTTTGAAGAGCACATTTGAAATGTATTTCCCGGTTTCATTCTTGACCATTAGCCCTGTGTGCTGTCTTAATACGATGCTAATATATGCTGTCACATCAGCCTCTGTCTGGTTCACAGTAGCGTTTCCCTTCGATCGCTTTGTGAACATTTGTTGTCAGAAGCTAAAAACAAAATATTGCACCGCGAAAATGGCAGCTGCTATTATTGGGGTAGCGAGTGCACTCAGCTGTTCACTAAGCATTCCCTGGTACTTTGCATATACATACATAATGGACAATATAACTCGGGGTTGTGTCTCAGAACCGATCGTTTTAATTTCTCCTGAATGGGCCGTATTTGACTTGTTTAATCTTGTTACATTCATTATAGTTTTACTTCTTAATGTTCTGACAGTCAGGCGTATTGTAACAGCCAGTAGAGTTCGCAGGAAACTCCGGCTCTGCAACAATGGGGAGAATCGCAAGGATCCAGAGATGGAGAACCGAAGAAACTCCATCATTTTGCTCTTCAGTATATCTGGCAGTTTTGTATTATTATGGGCAACGCTGGTTGCATATTTTATCTCTCTGTGTACAACGGCCACTTTGTACTCTGGTTCCACTGAGGTCGAGGCCGTTGCACTCATGCTTGAGGTTCTCAGTTGCTGCACAAATACGTTCATTTATGTGTTGACCCAGGCAAAGTTCAGGGAGGAGCTGAGAAACGGAGTGCAGTACTTTTTGAAATTATTAGTTAATTTATTTAAACCAAAGAGACAGTTGACAACTTCGAATACAACTGCCACTGATATATGCAGGAGAAAAAGTAATATGTGTTTTTAACGAGCTGATATTATAGCAATACAAAGAAAAAGAACAAAGAACAGGACAGCACAGGAACAGGTCATTCGGTTCTCCAAGCCTGCGCCGATCTTGATGCCTGTCTAAACTAAAACATTCTGATCTTCCGGGGCCCATATCCCTCTATTCCCATCCTATTCATGCATTTGTCAAGTTGTCTCTTAAACGTCGCTATCGTATCTGCTTCCACCACCTCCCCTGGCAGCAAGTTCTAGGCACTCGCCACCCTCTGTGTAAAAGACATGCCTCGCACATCCCCTCTACACTTTGCCCCTCGCACCTTAAACCTATGCCCCCGATTAACTGACACTTACGCCCTTCGAAAAAGCTTCTGCCAATCCACTCTGTCCATGCCGCTCATAACTTTGTAAACCTCTATCATGCCGCCCCTCCACCTCGGTCGTTCCAGTGAAATCAATCCGAGTTTTTCCAACCTCTCCTCAGATGCTAATGCCCTCCAGGCCAGGCAACATCCTGGTAAACTTCTTCTGTAACCTCTCCAAATACTAGAAATCAAGTTGAAACCACAAGGCAAACATTATAGTTTTCCGGAAAAACAATGCTACATTAAATGTAAACCCTTTGCTCATCTTTTATTGAGATGGTTAAAAAAAGGAGAAGAAACGAAACAAATACAGGACATGCCCGGGTTTCATTGTTGTGTTTGAAAGGATGAGGTTTGCTGCCTGTTATATGCAGCATCACTTTCATTAGAACAGGTGTTCTTGTTAGAAGAGGCCTCGTCATGCATTAACACCTGGAACATCTGTAATAAAATAAATTGCCATTTTGGAAAGTGACCCATCCCCCAGAAAGTCTCTCCTGGGCCAGAGGGTACTCAGGGGTGGATTTCTTGAACAAGTGCAGTGAAACTATATTGACGGACAACCCAACAAATGGGACACATGCAAAAAACTGACACTGAATGAGAAATCCAACTGATTTACACAATAACATATACACAAAGCGCTCTGAAATTGGAGTTGCCAATGCCAGACAAGAGCATGTTTAGTGAAGGAATCTGTTTTGTTAGCATGAGACAAACTTTACACGACATCCAGAGTGGCAGCGAAAATGCTCCATCTCTGGGTTTGAATGCATTCCACTTTGCTTTCATAGAACATAGAACATAGAACAGTATTGCACAGCACAGGCTCTTCGGCCCACGATGTTGTGCCGAACCTTTAACCTAATCCAAGATCAAACTATCTACATACCCTTCATTCCACTATCGTCCATGTACCCAACCAAGAGTCACTTAAATGTCCCTAATGTATCTGCTTCTACTACCACCGCTGGCAGCGCATTCCACGCACCCACCACTCTCTGTGTAAAGAACCTACCTCTGACATCTCCCCGAAAACTTCCTCCAATCACCTTAAAATTAGGCCCCCTGATGATAGCCCTTTCCACTCTGGCAGAAAGTCTCTGGCTATCCACTCTATGTATGCCTCTCATCATCTTGTACCCCTCGATCAAGTTACCTCTCATCCTTCTTCGTTCCAATGAGAAAAGCCCGAGCACCCTCAATCTTTCTTCGGAAGACATGCACTCCAGTCCAGGCAGCATCCTGGTAAATCTCCTCTGCACCCTCTCTAAAGCTTCCACATCCTTCCTATAATCAGGCGACTAGAACTGAACACAATATTCCAAGTGTGGTCTAACCAGGGCTTCATAGAGCTGCAGCATAACCACGCGGCTCTTAAACTCAATCGCCCTGTTAGTAAAAGCCAACACACCATGCGCCATCTTAACAACCCTATCAACTTGGGTGGCAACTTTGAGGGATCTATGGACATGGACCCCAAGATCCTTCTGCTCCTCCAAACTACGAAGAATACTGTCCTTAAGCCTGTATTCTGCATTCAAATTCCACCTTCCAAAATGAATCACTTCACACTTTTCCAGGTTGAACTCTATCTGCCACTTCTCAGCCCAGCTCTGCATCCTGTCAATGTCCCGTTGCAACCTACAACAGGCCTCCACACTATCCACAACTCCAGAAACCTTCGTGTCATCGGCAAACTTGCTAACCCAGCTTTCCACTTCCTCATCCAAGTCATTTATAAAAATCACAAAGAGCAGATGTCCCAGAACAGATCTCTGCGGAACACCACTGGTCACCGAGCTCCAGGCTGAATACTTTCCATCTACTGCCACCCTCTGTCTTCTATGGGCCAGCCAATTCTGTATCCAGCCAGCCAACTTTCCCTGAATCCCATGCCTCCTTACTTTCTGAAAATGCCTGCCATGGGTAACCTCATCAAATGCCTTGCTAAAATCCATATACACACATCCACGGCTCTTCCTTCATCAATGTGTTTCGTCACATCTTCAAAGAATTCAATAAGGCTTGTGAGGCATGACCTGCCCCTTACAAAGCCATGCTGACTGTCTCTAATCAAACTATGCTTTTCCAAATAATCATAAATCTTGGCTCTCAGAATCCTCTCCAATAATTTGCCCACTACCCACGTAAGACTGACTGGTCTATAATTCGCAGGGTTATCCCTATTCCCTTTCTCGAACGAGGGAATTACATTCGCCACCCTCCAATCATCTGGTACTGCTCCAGTGGACAGTGAGGACGCAAAGATCTTCGCCAAAGGCGCGGCAATCCCTTCCCTCGCTTCCCTTAATATCCTTGGGTATATCCCGTCTGGACCCAGGGACCTATCTGTCCTCATGTCTTTCAAAATTTCCAGCTCATCCTCCCTCTTAACATCAACCTGTTCGAGCATATCAGCCTGTTTCACGCTGTCCTCACAAACGACCAGGTCCCTCTCACGAGTGAATACTGAAGCATAGTGTTCATTTAGGACCTCCCCTACCTCCTCCGACTCCAGGCACAAGTTCCCTCCACTATCTCTGATCGGCCCTACCCTGACTCTGGCCATCCTCTTGTTCCTCACTTAAGTGTACAACGCCATGGGATTTTCCTTAATACTACCCGCCAATACTTTTTCATGTCCCCTTCTAGATCTCCTAAGTCCATTCTTCAGTTCCTTCCTGGCTACCTTAAAACCCTCTAGAGCCCTGTCTGATCCTTGCTTCCTCAACCTTAAGTAAGCTTCCTTCTTCCTCTTGACTAGCTGTTCCACATCTCTTGTCATCCAAGGTTCCTTCACCCTACCATCCCTTCCTTGCCTCATCCGGACAAACCTATCCAGCAGTCACAGCAAGTGCTCCCTGATCAACCTCCACATTTCTGTCGTGCATTTCCCTGAGAACATCTGTTCCCAATTTATGCTCCCCAGTTCCTGCCTAATAGTATTGTAATTCCCCCTCCTCCAATTAAATATTTTCCCATCCCGTCTGCTCCTGTCCCTCTCCATGACTATAGTAAAAGTCAGCGAGTTGTGATCATTATCACCGAAATGCTGTCCCACCGAGAGATCTGCCACCTGGCCTGGTTCGTTGCCAAGCACCAAATCCAACATAGCCTCCCCTCTTGTCGGCCTATCTGAATATTGAGCCAGGACACCTTCCTGGACACACCTGACAAAAACTGCTCCATCCAAACTATTTGCACTAAGGAGGTTCCAATCAATATTAGGGAAGTTGAAGTTACCCATGACAACAATCCTGTTACTTATGCACCTTTCCAAAATCTGCCTCCCAATATTTTCCTCCGTGTCTCTGTTGCCACTGGGGAGTCTATAGAAATTTCCCAATAAAGTGATTGCTCCTTTCCTGTTTCTGACTTCCACCCATACTGACTCAGTGGACAAACCCTCCTCGACGACCTCCCTTTCTGAAGCTGTAATACTATCCCTGATTAGCAATGCCACTCCCCCATCTCGTTCACCTCGCTCCCTAATCCCTTTGAAACATCTAAACCCAGGAACATCCAACATCCATTCCTGCCCCTGTGATATCCAAGTGTCCGTAATGGCCACAACATCGTAGCTCCAAGTACTGATTCATGCTCTCAGTGCATCACCCTTATTCCTGACACTTATCGCGTTAAAATAGATATATTTCAACCCATCATACTGGCTGCAACTTTGCCCTGTCAACTGTCTACACTTCCTCACAGACTCTCTGCACTCTGTATCTGCCTGTTCAACAGCTACCCCATCCACTGTTCCATAGCTCTCCTTCCTATCCCCCTGACAATCTAGTTTAAACCCTCCCGAAGAGTTCTAGCAAACCTCGTGCCCAGGATATTGGTGCCCCTCCAGTTCAGATGCAACCCATCCTTCTTGTACAGGCCCCACCTTCCCCAGAAAGTATCCCAATGATCCACATATCTGAAGCCCTCCCTCCTACACCAGCTCTGTAGCCACGTGTTCAGCTTCACTCGCCCTCGGTTTCGAGCCTCACTAGCACGTGGCAGCGATATCTTTCCTTGTGATTCATTCCAAAGGAACGTTTTGTACATAGATATGTGTTCATGATCAAGCAGGCTTTTTCCCAGAGTGGGGATTCAATTACTAGAGGACACGAGTTCAAAGTGAAAGGGGAAAAGTTTAGGGGGGATATGCGTGGAAAGTTCTTTCCGCAGAGGGTGGTGGGCGCCTGGAACGCATTGCCAGCAGAGGTGGTAGATGCGGGCACGATGGCGTCTTTTAAGATGCATCTAGACAGATACATGAATTGGCAGGAAGAAAAGAGATACAGAACCTTAGAAAATAGGCGACATGTTTAGATAGAGAATCTGGATCGGCGCAGGCTTGGAGGGCCGAAGGGCCTGTTCCTGTGCTGTAATTATCTTTGTTCTCTTTGTTCTTTGTTCTTCCTGCATTGACACATGCTCATCGACAAAACCTACGGGGACTTGCCAGTTTGAGGTGTGCAAAGGAAACTTGATTCAAATCCAAATGCTGGATCCGGAAGCCCGACACGACTCGAGTCCGACAGATGCCTTCGGAATCCGTCGGGGTCGGGTCGGGTGGCAGGCTTTTATTTCAGTTTATTTTTTATATAAAGGCCTGCTACCCGAATTGACCACGACAGGATCTGAAGGCATGTGTCGGGTTTGGGTCGGTTCGGGCTTCCGGGTCCAGCATTCGGCCTTTGGATATAGCCAGGCTGCTGGAAGGAGTGGAGAAAGGCAGGTGAAATTTAACACAGAGAAGTGTGAAGTAATTAATTTTAGTAGGACAAGGAAGAGGTGACATGATATAATGTCAATAATACTATTCTAAAGGGGCTAAAGGAGAAGGTGGCAAGTGATGATGAGCAAGTGTTTGCTAAAACAAACAGGATGATATGCTTTAAATGTAGGTGCATAGAATTAATGCAGAAGCAAGTTATGATAATGCTGAATAACAGAAACACAAGAAGTGGGAACAGGGGTAGAACAGGTCGCCAGTTGAGCCTGCCTCACAATTCAAAACATTATCGCTGATCTTAGGATTCAACTCTACTTTCCCGCCTGCTCACCATACCCCTTGAATCAACGTGAGACCAAAAATCTGTCCATCACAGCTTTAAGTGTATTCAACCATGAACCATACACAATCCTCGAGGATAGAGAATTCCAATGATTCTCAACCCTTTGAATAAAGTATTCTCTCCCTCATCTCAGTCCTGAATGATTGGCCCCTTATCCTGAGACTGTGCCGCCGTGTTTAATATTCCCTGACCAGTGGAAATAATCTTTCAATGTCTAACCTACCCAGTCCCTTTTGAATATTACTTGTTTCAATTCGATTATCATTCATTGTTCGAAGCTTCAGAGAATATGGTCTCAATTTACTTAGCCTCTCATCTTAGGACAAGGCCCTCTCCCAGAAATTGAGCTAGTGAAGCTTCCCTGTACCGATTCCAATGCAAGCATATCCGTTCTTACACATGTAGACCAAAACTGTACACAGTATTCCAGACGACTGCGTTTGCTGACAATGCTACCACTAGATGGCGATACAGCAGTATAAACGCAAATGCAGCTTGTGCCACGAGAACGTCCAGTCTGCGAGTTCAGGCAGCTGCCAGGAATAATATGGCGCTGCTCAAATAATCACACAGGCAACCAGACCAAAACACAGGGCAGCACACAATGGTGGGAGGGATAAAGCAAGCGATCGAGCCGGGGACGGAGTGGGGAGGGTGGGAGGGGGATATGGGGGGCGTGCCGTGAGCGGGCTGGGCCGAGGCTGGGGACGGGGCAGCCGAGCGGGTGGTCAAACTGGGGGGGCGGGGGGTGGGGTGGAGCGGAGCGGGCCGGGGAGGGCGCGAGCGAGCGGCCTGGGGATGGGCAGAGGGGGTGGCGAGCGCAGCGGCCAAAAGAGCGGAGCGGCCAGAGAGAGCAGCGAGGGAGGGGTGGGGGAGCCGGCGTAAAGGCGTGCAGTGAGGGCGGTGGGTGGGGGAGAGGATCTTAACGCAAGGCTGAAGATGGCACAGTGGCGCAATGGTTAGCAATGCAGCCTCACAGCTCCAGCAACCCAGGTTCAATTCTGGGTACTGCCTGTGTGGAGTTTGCAAGTTCTTCCTGTGTCTGCGTGGGTTTCCTCTGGGTGCTCCAGTTTCCTCCCACATGCCAAAGACTTGCAGTTTGAAAGGTAACTTGACCATTAGCAATTGCTCCCAGTATATGTAGGTGGTAGGGAAATATACGGACAGTGGGGATGTGGTAGGAATATGTAATTAGTGTAGGATGAGTATAAATGGGTGGTTGATGGTCGGCACAGACCCGGTGGGCCGAAGGCCCTGTTTCAGTGCTTTATCTCTAAACTAAACTAAACATAAGGGTTGCATTGCTGTACGTGTAAAGCGCATGCCCAGAAGCTGACCAGGTGAATTGGCCGAAGATGCACACGTCACGAGATGACAACTTCGGCTCATGCGCTAACCATTCCCGGAAAGTCGGAACGCAGCACACGTGCAGAGAGAAGGAGCCCATCTCGTGACACTGTAACCTTTGGAATGTAATTACCGTATAGTCAGGGACAACTTCTGAAGATGGAGATTTCCTCCACACAAGATCTGGGGGCAGGTTGTTCAACCTTGCACGTCTAAGAGCGAAGTCCAAAGTACGGAAAGTCCTCATCAGGGAACTCCTCTTTGCCGATGATGCTGCTTTAACATCTCACACTGAAGAGTGCCTGCAGAGTCTCATCGACAGGTTTGTGGCTGCCTGCAATGAATTTGGCAGAATCATCAGCCTCAAGAAAACAAACATAATGGGACAGGACGTCAGAAATGCTCCATCCATCCATATTGGCGACAACGCTCTCGAAGTGGTTCAAGAGGTCACCTACCTAGGCTCAACTATCACCAGCAACCTGTCTCTAGATACAGAAGTCAACAAGCGCATGGAAAGGCTTCCACTGCTATGTCCAGACTGGCAAGACATTGTGTGAAAGTGGCGCAGTGACACGGAACACAAAGGTCCAAGTGTATCAAGCCTGTGTCCTCAGTACCTTGCTCTATGGCTGCGAAGCCTGGACAACGTATGTCAGCCAAGAGCAACGTCTCAATTCATTCCATCTTCGCTGCCTCCGGAGAATACTTGGCAGCAGGTGGCAGGACCGTCTCTCCAACACAGAAGTCCTCGAGGCGGCCAACATGGCCAGCTTGTACACACTACTGAGTCATCGGCACTTGAGTTCCGAAGAATGGTCACTGACCCGAAACGTTAACTCTGCTTCTCTTTCCACAGATACTGCCAGACCTGCTGAGTGATTCCAGCATGTCTTGCTTTTGCTGTCATCGGCACTTGAGGTGGCGTGGCTATGTGAGCTGCATGGAAGATGGCAGGATACATTATACAGCGAACTCGCCACTGGTATTAGACCTACCGGCCATCCATGTCTCCGCTTCAAAGACGTATGCAAAAACGACATGAAGTCCTGTGACATTGATCACAAGTCGTGGGAGTCAGTTGCCAGCGTTCGCCAGAGCTGGCGGGCAGTAATTAAGGCGGGGCTAAAGTGTGGCGAGTTGAAGAGAATTAGCAGTTGGCAGGAAAAAAGAAAAAAGCGCAAGAGGAGAGCCAACTGTGTAGCAGCCCCGACAATCATGTTTTCCTGCAGCACCTGTGGAAGAGCATGTCACTCCAGAAATAGCCTTTATAGCCACTCCAGGCGCTGCTCCACAAACCACTGACCACTTCCAGGCGCTGATCTATTGCCTCCCGAGACAAGGAGGACAAAGAAAGAAGTCAGGGTAAAAGTGGACAGCTGCAGATCAGTGTGCAGGAGAGTAGCCCTGAGGAGACACTGTAAGATTTGGAATTTTATTACCGTAAAATCTGGGTTAAAGTGGACAGCTGCAGATAAGTGTGCAGTGGAGTATGCCTGAGGTGACCCTGTAACCTTTGGAATTTAATTAAAGTATAGTCATGGTTAAATTGGACAGCTGCACATCAAAGTGCAGTCGAGCAGCCCTGAGGAGACATTGTTACCTTTGGAATTTAATTCCCGTATAGTCAGCGTTAAAGTGGACAGCTGCAGATCAAAGTGCAGTGGAGCAGACCTGTGGAGAGACTATAACCTTTGGTAATGAATTACAGTACAGTCAGATATAAAGTGGACAGCTGCAGACCAGAGTGCCGTTGCGTAGGCCTGAAGAGACACCGTAACCTTTGGAATTTAATTACTGTATATTCAGGGATAAAGTGGATAGCTGCAGATCAGTGTGCAAGAGAGCAGCGCTGAGGTGACACTGCAAGATTTGGAATTTGATTACCGTAAAATTAGGGTTAAAGCAGACATCTGCAGATAAGCATGCAGTAGAGAATGCCTGAGGGGACCCTATAGCCATTGAAATTTAATTAAAGTATAGTCAAGGTTAAAGTGGACAGCTGCACATCAAAGTGCAGTGGAGCAGACCTGAGGAGAGACTATAACCTTTGGAATTTAATTAAAGTATAGTCGGGGTTAAAGTGGACAAGTGCAGACTAGAGTGCAGTAGAGCAGCCCTGAGGGAGACACTGTAACCTGTGGAATTTAATTACCATATTGTGAGGGTTAAAATGGGGAGCTGCAGACCAGAGTGCAGTGGAACGGCCCTGAGGAGACACTGTTACCTTTGGCATGCAATTACCATATAGTTAGGGTTAAAGTGGGCAGCTGCAGATCAGTGTGCAGGACAGCAGCCCTGAGGAGACACTGTAAGATTTGGAAAATAGTTACCGTAAAAATCAGGATTAAAGTGGGCAGCTGCAGATCAGTGTGCAGGACAGCAGCCCTGAGGAGACACTGTAAGATTTGGAAAATAGCTACCGTAAAAATCAGGGTTAAACTGGACAGCTGCAGATAAGTGCGGAGTAGAGTATTTCTGAGGCGACCCTGTATCTTTTGGAATTTATTTAAAGTATATTCATGGTTAAAGTGGACACCTGCAGATAAGAGTGCAGTGGAGCTGACCTGAGGAGAGACTATAACCTTTGGAATTTAATTACCGTATAGTCAGGGTTAAAGTGGACAGCTGCAGAACAGATCGCAGGAGAGCAGCCCTCAGGAAGACACTGTAACCTGTGGAATGTTATTCCCGTATAGTCAGGGTTAAAGTGGAAAGCTGGAGGCCAGAGTGCAGTCGAGCAGTCCTGAGGAGACACTGTAACCTTTGGAATTTAATTACCGTATAGTCAGGGTTAAAGCAGACAGCTGCAGAACAGATTGCAGGAGAGCAGCCCACAGGAAGACACTATAACCTGTGGAATGTTATTACCATATAGTCAGGGTTAAATTGGACAGCTGCAGAACAGATTGCAGAAGAGCAGCCCTCAGGAAGACACTGTAACCTGTGGAATGTTATTACCCTATAGTCAGGGTTAAAGTGGACAGCTGCAGACCAGAGTGCAGCAGAACAGTCCTGAGGAGACACTATAACCTTTGGAATTTATTTACCGTATAATCAGGGTTAAAGTGGACAGCTGCAGATCAGTGTGAAGGAGAGCAGCCCTGAGGAGACACTGTAAGATTTGGAATTTAATTACCGTAAAACAGGGTTAAAGTGGACAGCTGCAGAGAAGATTGCAGCAGTGTATGCCTGAGGGGACACTGTAACCATTGGAATTTAATTACAGTCTAGTCATGATTAAAGTGGACAGCTGCAGATAAAAGTGCAGTGGACCAGATTTGAGGAGACACTATCTCCTTTGAAATTTAATTACCGTATAGTCAGGGATAAAGTGGATAGCTGGAGACCAGAGTGCCGTAGAACAGCCCTGAGGAGACACTGTAACCTTGGGAATGTAATTACCGTACAGTCAGGGTTGAGGTGGACAGCTGCAGACCAGTATGCGGGACAGCAGCCCTGAGGAGACACTGTACGATTTGGGAATTATTTACCATAAAATCAGGGTTGAACTGAAAAGCTGCAGATAGGTGTGCAGTGCAGCAGACCTGAGGAGAGATTATAACCTTTGGAATTTAATTACAGTATAGTCAGGTTTAAAGTGGACAACTGCAGACCAGAGTGCAGTAGAGCAGCCCTGAGGAGACAGTGTAAGCTTTGGAATTTAATTACAGTTTAGGCACTGTTAAATTCGACAGCTGCAGTCCAGCGTGTAATGTAGCAGCCGTGAAGAGACACTATCAGCTTTGAAATTAAAATAAAGTACAGTCAGGGTTAAAGTGGAAAGCTGGAGACCAGTGTGCAGTTGTGCAGCCCTGAGGAGACACTGTAACCTTTGGAATTTAATTACAGTATAGTCAGGTTTAAAGTGGACTGCTGCAGACCAGAGTGGAGTAGAAAAGTCCGGAAGGGACAGCTTAACCTTTGGAATTTAATTGCAGTATAGTCAGGGTTAAAGAGGACAGCTGCTGATCTGTGTGCAGTTGAGCAAACCTGAGGGAGACGCTTTAAAATTAGGAATTGAATTACTGTATAGTCAGGGTTAACGTGGACAGCTGCAGACCAGAGTGCAATAGAACAGGCCTGAGACAGAAACCGTAACCTTTGGAATGTAATTACAGTGCAGTAAGGGTTAAAGTGGATAGCTGCAGATCAGAGGGCAGTAGAACAACCCTGACGAGACAATGTAACATTTGGAATTTAATTACAGTATAGTCAGGGTTAAATTGAACAGCTGCAGACCAGAGCGCAGTGTGGCAGCCCTGAGGAGAAACTATAACCTTTGTAATATAATTGCAGTATATTCAGGGTTAAAGTGGACATCTTAGAACATTGTGCAGTGGAGCAGCCCAGAGGAGAGACTGTAACCTTTGGAATTTAATTGCAGCATAGTCATGGTTAAATTCGACAGCTGCAGCCCAGAGTGTTGTAAAACAGCTGTGAGGAGACACTATCACCTTTGAAACTTAAATAAAGTATAGTCAGGATTAAAGTGGACAGCTGCTGACCAGAGAGCAGTAGAGCAGCCCTGAGGGAGACACTGTAACCTGTGGAATTTAATTGCAGTATAGTCAGGGTTAAATTCGACAGCGGCAGACCCGAGTGTAGTAGTGCAGCCATAAGGAGACACTGTCACCTTTCAAATTTAAATATAGTATAGTCAGCGTTAAAGTGGAGAGCTGCTGACCAGATTGCAGTAGAGAAGCCCTGAGGGAGACACTGTAACCTGTGGAATATTATTACCGTATAGTCATGGTTAAAGTGGACAGCTGGAGACCAGAGTGCAATAGAGTATGGCTGAGGGGACCCTGTAACCTTTGGAATTTAATTACAGTATAGTCATGGTTGAAGTGGACAGCTTCTATAAAAGTGCAGTGGAGCAGACTTGAGGAGAGACAATAACCTTTGGAATTTAATTACAGTATAGTCAGGGTTAAAGTGGACAACTGCAGACCAGAGTGCAGTCGAGCAGCTCTGCGGAGACAGTGTAACATTTGGAATTTAATTGCAGTATAGTCAGGGTGAAATTCGACAGCTGCAGACCAGAGTGTAGTGGAGCAGTCGTGAAGAGACACTATCAGTTTTGAAATTTTAATAAAGTACAGTCAGCGTTAAAGTGGACAACTGCAGACCAGATTGCAGTAGAGCAGCCCTGAGGGAGACACTGTAACCTGTGGAATGTTATTACCGTATAGTCAGGTTTAAAGTGGACAGCTGGAGACCAGTGTGCTGTGGAGCAGCGCTGAGGAGACATTGTGACCTTTGGAATTTAATCACTGCATGGTCAGGTTTAAAGTGGGTAGCTGCAGACCAGAGTGCAGGAGAGCAGCCCTGAGGAGACACTGTAAGATTTGGAACTTAATTACCGTAAAATCAGAGTTAAAGTATACAGCTGCTGATAAGGGTGCCGTAGAGTATGGCTGAGGGGACCATGTAACCTTTGGAATTTAATTGCAGTATATTCATGGTTAAAGTGGGCAGCTGCATATAAAAGTGCAGTGGAGCAGACCTGAGGAGAGACTATAACCTTTGGAATTTAATTACAGTTTAGTCAGGGTAAAAGTGGACAACTGCAGACCTGAGTGCAGTAGAGCAGCTGTGAGGAGACAGTCTAACATTTGGAATTTAATTGCAGTATAGTCAGGGTTAACTTCGACAGCTGAAGACCAGAGTGTATTGGAGCAGCTGTGAAGAGACACTATCAGCTTTGAAATTTAAATAAAGTATAGTCAGGGTTAAATTGGACAACTGCAGACCAGAGTGCAGTAGAGCAGTCCTGAGGAGACACTGTAAGATGTGGAATTTATTTACGGTAAAATCAAGGTTCAAGTGGACAGCTGCAGGTAAGAGTGTAGTTGAGTATGCCTGAGGGGACCTTGTAACCTTTGGAAATTAATTACAGTGTAGTGAGTAAACCCTGACAGAAAATCCGGAGCGGAACCCCATAGGCGGTCATGTGTCACCTTTAGCATGTTTCCAGCAGTTCCTGCAGCCATACCGGAACCAAATGTCGTGCTCTGCACTCCTTTGTACACCATCAGAAAGGCCGAGAGGGGTGGGTTTGACGATTTGGCAACTCACAACTTCCATACATTCGCCCAGGCATGCGACATGGAGAGGTCACTCCATAGTTACCGCACATTGACTGAAACAACACGGAAGGAGACTTAGCCGTTGGCAGGAAAAAAGACAAAAGCGCAAGGGGAGAGCCAACTGTGTAACAGCCCCGACAATCAAATTTTTCTGCAGCACCTGTGGAAGAGCCTCTCACTCTAGAATTGGCCTTTATAGCCACTCCAGGCGCTGCTTCACAAACCACTGACCACTTCCAGGCGCTTACCCATTGTTTCCCGAGACAAGGAGGCCAAAGAAAGAAAGTCATGGTTAAAGTGGACAGCTGCAGATCAAAGTGCAGTCGAGCAGACTTGACGAGAGTCGAGAACATTTGGAATTTAATCACAGTATAGTCAGGGTTAAAGTGGACAACTGCAGACCAGAGTGCCGTAGAGTAGCCCTGAGGAGACACCGTAACCTTTGGAATTTAATTACTGTATAGTGAGGGATAAAGTGGATAGCTGCAGATCAGTGTGCAAGAGAGCAGCCCTGAGGAGACACTGCAAGATGTGGAATTTAATTACCGTAAAATCATGGTTAAAGTGGACGGCTGCAGATAAGCAGGCAGTGGAGTATGACTGACTGGACCCTGCAACCTAGGAATTTATTTAAAGTATAGCCATGGTTAAAGTGGACAGCTGCAGATCAGTGTGCAAGAGAGCAGCGCTGAGGAGACACTGCAAGATTTGGAATTTGATTACCGTAAAATTAGGGTTAAAGCGGACATCTGCAGATAAGCATGCAGTAGAGAATGCCTGAGGGGACCCTATAGCCATTGAAATTTAATTAAAGTATAGTCAAGGTTAAAGTGGACAGTTGCACATCAAAGTGCAGTGGAGCAGACCTGAGGAGAGACTATAACCTTTGGAATTTAATTAAAGTATAGTCGGGGTGAAAGTGGACAAGTGCAGACCAGAGTGCAGTAGAGCAGCCCTGAGGGAGACACTGTAACCTGTGGAATGTTACGACTGTTTAGTCAGTGTTAAAGTGGACAGCTGGAGACCAGAGTGCAGTAGAACAGCCCAGAGGAGACAGTGTAACCTTTGGAATTTAATTACCATATTGTCAGGGTTAAAGTGGGCAGCTGCAGACCAGAGTGTAGTAGAACGGCCCTGAGGAGACACTGTTAGCTTTGGCATGCAATTACCGTATAGTCAGGATTAAAGTGGGCAGCTGCAGATCAGTGTGCAGGACAGCAGCCCTGAGGAGACACAGTAAGATTTGGAAAATAGTTACCATAAAAATCAGGGTTAAAGTGGACAGCTGCAGATAAGTGCGGAGTAGAGTATTTCTGAGGCGACCCTGTATCTTTTGGAATTTATTTAAAGTATATTCATGGGTAAAGTGGACACCTGCAGATAAGAGTGCAGTGGAGCTGACCTGAGGAGAGACTATAACCTTTGGAATTTAATTACCGTATAGTCAGGTTTAAAGCGGACAGCTGCAGAACAGATTGCAGGAGTGCAGCCCTCAGAAAGACACTGTAACCTGTGGAATGTTATTACCGTATAGTCAGGGTTAAAGTGGACAGCTGGGGGCCAGAGTGCAGTCGAGCAGTCCTGAGGAGACACTGTAACCTTTGGAATTTAATTACCGTATAGTCAGGGTTAAAGTGGACAGCTGCAGACCAGAGTGCAGCAGAACAGTCCTGAGGAGACACTGTAACCTTTGGAATTTATTTACCGTATAATCAGGGTTAAAGTGGACAGCTGCAGATCAGTGTGAAGGAGAGCAGCCCTGAGGAGACACTGTAAGATTTGGAATTTAATTACCGTAAAACAGGGTTAAAGTGGACAGCTGCAGAGAAGATTGCAGCAGTGTATGCCTGAGGGGACCCTGTAACCATTGGAATTTAATTACAGTCTAGTCATGATTAAAGTGGACAGCTGCAGATAAAAGTGCAGTGGACCAGATTTGAGGAGACACTATCTCCTTTGAAATTTAATTACCGTATAGTCAGGGATAAAGTGGATATCTGCAGATCAGTGTGCAAGAGAGCAGCCCTGAGGAGACACTGCAAGATTTGGAAATTAATTACAGTAAAATCAGGGTTAAAGTGGACAGCATGCAGATAAGAGTGCCGTGGAGTATGCCTGAGGGGTCCCTGTAAAGTTTGGAATGTATTTCAAGTATAGTCATGGTTAAAGTGGACAGCTGCAGATAGGTGTGCAGTGTAGCGGACCTGAGGAGAGACTATAACTTTTGGAATTTAATTACAGTATAGTCAGGTTTAAAGTGGACAACTGCAGACCAGAGTGCAGTAGAGCAGACCTGAGGAGAGACTATAACCTTTGGACTTTAATTACAGTATAGTCAGGTTTAAAGTGGACCGCTGCAGATAAGTGTGCATTAGTGCAGCCCTGAGGAGACACTATCACCTTTGAAATTTAAATAAAGTATAGTCAGGGTTAAAGTGGACAGCTGCTGATCAGAGTGCAGTAGAGCAACCCTGAGGGAGACACTGTTACCTGTGAAATTTAATTGCAATATAGTCAGGGTTAAAGTGGACACCTGCAGAACAGAGTACAGTGGGGCTGCTCTGAGGACAAAATATAACCTTCGGGATATAATTGCAGTATATTCAGTGTTAAAGTGGACAGCTGCAGATCACTGTGAGGGAGAGCAACCATGATGAGACACTGAAACATTTGAAATTTTATTACAGCATAGTCATGGTTAAAGTGGACCGCTGCAGATAAGAGTGCAGTAGAGCAGCCCTGAGGAGATACTGTAACCTGTGGAATTTAATTGCCATATAGTCAGGATTAAAGCGGACAGCTGCAGGCCAGAGTGCAGGAGTGCTTCCCTGAGGGAGAGACTGTAACCGTTGGAATTTAATTGCAGTACAGTCAGGGTTAAAGTGGACACCTGCAGACCAGAGTGCAGTAGGAGAGCCCTGAGGAGACACCTTAACAAAAGAGCAAAGACCAAAGAACAGTTCAGCACAGGAACAGGCCATTCGGCCCTCCAAGCCTGCTCCGATCTTGACTCCTGCCTAAATTATAACTGTCTGCACTTCCAAGGACCATATCCGTCTATTCCCAACCTAATCATGTATTTGTCATTTGTCATTTATCTTACAAAATTTGGATAATTTTATGAATTGTAAGATTTTATTTACAAATACTAGTTAAGGTTAGTAGACTGGGAAACAGTGAGAGTTATTTAAGAAAGTAATTTCTATGTTCTATTAAGTGGTCATTGGATAGACATATGGATGAAAATGGAATAGTGTAGGTCAGATGGTTTCACAGGTCGGCGCAACATCGAGGGCCGAAGGGCCTGTACTGCGCTGTAATGTTCTATGTTCTATGCCTCTTAAACGTCGCTTTCGTATCTGCTTCCACCACCTCCCCCGGCAGCAAGTTCCAGGCACCCACCAACCTCTGTGCAGAAAACTTGCCTCGCACTTCCCCTCTAAACTTTGCCCCTCGCACCTTAAACCTATGTCCCCCAGTAACTGACTCTTCTACCCTGGGAAAAAGCTTCTGAATTTCCACTCTGTCCATGCCGCTCAGAACTTTGTAAACCTCTATCATGTCGCCCCTCCACCTCGGTCGTTCCAGTGAAAACAATCCGAGGTTTTCCAACCTCTCCTCATAGCTAATGCCCTCCAGACCAGGCAACATCCTGGTAAACCTCTTCTGTGCCCTCTCCAAAGCTTCCACGTCCTTCTGGTAGTGTGGCGACCAGAATTACACGCAATATTCTAAGTGTGGTCTAACTAAGGTTATAAACAGCTGCAACATGACTTGCCAATTTTTATACTCTATGCCCCTACCGATGAAGGCAAGCATGCCGTATGCGTTCTTGACTACCTTATCCACCTGCGTTGCCACTTTCAGTGACCTGTGGATCTTTACTCCCAGACCTCTCTGCCTGTCTATACTCCTAAGGGTTCTACCGTTTACTGTATACCTCCCACCGACATTAGGCCTTCCAAAATGCATTACCTCACATTTGTCCGGATTAAACTCCATCTGCCATTTCTCCGCCCAACTCTCCAACCGATCTATATCCTGCTGTATCCTCTGACATTCCTCATCATTATCCGCAATGCCACCAACCATTGTGTCGTCCACAAACCTACTAATCAGACCAGCTACATTTTCCTCCAAATCATTTATATATACTACAAACAGCAAAGGTCCCAGCACTGATCCCTGCGGAACACCACGAGTCACATCCCTACATTCAGAAAAACACCCATCCACTGATACCCTCTTTCTTCTATGACCGAGCCAGTTCCGTATCCATCTTGCCATCTCACCTCTGATCCCGTGTGACTTTACATTTTGTACCAGTCTGCTATGAGGGACCTTGTCAAAGGCTTTACTGAAGTCCATATAGATAACATCCACTGCCCTTCCTTCATCAATCATCTTCGTCATTTCCTCAAAAAACTCAATCAAATTAGTAAGACACGATCTCCCCTTCACAACACCATGCTATCTCTCGCTAATCAGTTCATTTGTTTCCAAATGGGAGTAAATTCTGTCCCGAAGAATCCTCTCTAATAGTTTCCCTACCACTGATGTAAGGCTCACCGGCCTATAATTTCCTGGATTATCCTTGCCACCCTTCTGAAACACAGGAACAACATTGGCTATTCTCCAGTCCTCTGGGACCTCACCTGTAGCCAATGAGGATGCAAATATTTCTGTCAAGGCCCCAGCAATTTCTTCCCTTGCCTCCCTCAGTATTCTAGGGTAGATCCCATCAGGCCCTGGGGACTTATCTACCTTAATGCTTTGCAAGACACCCAACACCTCCTCCTTTTTGATAATGAGATGGCTGAGACTATCTGCACTCCCTTCCCTAGGCTCATCATCCACCAAGTCTTTCTCTTTGGTGTATACTGATTTTAAAAAGTACTCATTTAGCACCTCGCTCATTTCCTCTGGCTCCACAAATAGATTCCCATCTCTTTCCTTGAGTGGGACAACCCTTTCACTGGTTACCCTCTTGCTCCTTATAGACAGATAAAAATCCTTGGATTTTCCTTAATCCTCATTGCCAATGACTTTTCATGACCTCTTTTAGCCCTCCTAACTCCTTGCTTAAGTTCCTTCCTACTGTCTTTATATTCCGTAGGTGCATCGTCTGTTCGTAGCCTTCCAGCCCTTATGAATGCTTCCTTTTTCTTTTTCACTAGGCTCACAATATCCCGCATTATTCAAGCTTCCAGAAACTTGCCAAACGTGTCTTTCTTCCTCTGATCAGTTGACATTTGAAAGACTCCCAAATGTCAGATGTTGATTTACCCTCAAACAGCCACCCCCAGTGTAAATTCATCAGTTCCGACCTAATATTGTTATAATTAGTTTTCCCCCAATTTCGCACCTTCACCCGAGGACTACTCTTATCCTTATCCACAAGAACCTTAAAACTTATGGAATTATGGTCACTGCTCCCGAAATGCTCTGCCACTGAAACTTCGACCACTTCATCGGGATCCTTCCCAAACACCAGGTCCAGAATGGCCCCATCTCTCGTTAGGCTTTCTACATACTGTTTCAAGAAGCCCTCGTGGATTCTCCTCACAAATTCTGACCCATCCAATCCCCTTGCACTAAGTGAGTCCAGTCAACAAAGGTGAAGTTAAAATCACCCACTACTACACCACTGTTACCTTTACAGCTTTCCAAAATCTGTCCACATATCTGCTCCTCTACCACCCGCTGGCTGCTTGGAATTTAATTACAGTTTGGTCATAGTTAAATTGGACAGCTGCAGACCAGAGTGCAGTAGAGCAGCCCTGAGCGGACACTGCAACCATTGGAATTTAATTACAGTATAGTCAGGGTTAAAGTGGACAGCTGCCAATAAGAGTGCTGCAGAGAACCCTGAGGAGAAACTATAACCTTTGGAATTTAATTCCACAGTATAGACTTTGTGAAATTGGACATCTGCAGTCCAGATTGCAGGAGAACAGTCCTGAGGGAGATACTGTAACCTTTGGCATTTAATTACGGTTTAGTCACGGTTAAAGTGGACAGCTGTAGTTCAGAGTGCAGTAGTGCAGCCCTGAGAAAGACACTGTAAAATTTCAAATGCAGTGACGGATTTTAGGCAGTTGATGTGGACAGCTGCACTCTGGAGTTCACTAGAACAGCCCTGATAGAGACATTGTAATAATTTTGATTGGATTACTGAATGCCAAATTTAAAGATGACGACCCACTTCTCAGATAGCAGTAGAGCAGACCTGAGAGAGACATTTGTAATTTAATTACTGAAATGACACAATTGTACAGGACTGCCACATCCCAGAGTGAAGTAGGACAGCCAGTGTAAGTTTAAAAGTGAATTCCCTTTTGTTTTCAGAGGACCAGGGGACTGCTGGGTAAGGAAAAATGTATATATTTGTGTGGTTTAAAATTTCTTTCTTTTAGTTTCGGTGACTGCAGCTTTGATAGCAACGGACGTGCGTGAACGGGCTTACAGCTGTGAAGTCAATTTCAGTGTAAGTTTAAAATTGAATTCCCTTTTGTTTTCGGAGGACCAGGGGACTGCTGGGTAAGGAAAAAGGTATATATTTGTGTGGTGGCTGTACCCGAGACACTACACGTGTAGTGTCTCCCACCCACCCTCCTCCTCTAACCAAAAAATAGGACTCTGGTGTGTTGAGAAGGTAAGCTTTTTATTTAGGAAGTTCTGTCCGTTGGAATGCTAACCTAACAAGTTTTGACTTTTTGTTTCTTTTGGTTTTTCAGTAGATTTGTTGGGAATTTGGAATAGTGGGAATGGAGGTTAAGGCAGTTGCATGTTCCTCCTGCAGAATGTGGGATGTAAGGGTCGCCAAGAGTGTCCCTGCTGACTGCATCTGTGGGAAGTGCACCCAACTCCAGCTCCTCGAGAACCG